>NC_056737.1:1609649967-1609839967 GCF_019279795.1 Protopterus annectens
TGAAGCATTAGAACTAGTGGAGTATTTTAACAGTACTACTAGTTTTTTTAGATTTACATCTCATTTCTCCACATCAGAGATCGACTATCTCGATGTCAAACTTGAGAAGGACATAAATATGGGCTCCTACATTTCATCTATCTATAGGAAGCCCACATATTGTAATTCTTTTCTTCACTACTCAAGTTTTCATCCACACAAACAAAAGCGATCAATAGTGAAGGGACAGCTTATAAGAGCTGCCAGGATGTGTAGTTCTAACTTCTATTTCGAGCAGGAATGTGAAACACTCAAGGAGATGTTTATAAACCGTGACTACCCATCACCTATGGTGGATGATCTTATACAAGAAGTCCAAAATAAGAGACTTATAGGTTTTTATAAACCTTTATTGTCTAGACATCCAACACCTTCATTGGTTGATGGTACTAGCCACATGGTAACTAGGTCCAACATTTGTCAGGACACTTTATCTGACATCCCATCTGATACATCTAGTAGGAAAGTGGTCCATAACTATTCTATTAGTTTTATTACTACATTTAATACTAGTTCTTACCAAGTATGGTCCATCATATGTAAGAACTGGCATTTCATCAGAAGTAATGGACAGCTACTTCAAAAACTAGGTAACAACCCCTCAGTAGTTTATAGGAGGGGTAACAACTTAAAAAGACTTCTTGAAAGATCTAACGACAATGACCCAACCTCTAGACAGGTTGGTTCATTCATTTGTGGATTTTGTAATTGGTGCAAATTCCTGAGAACAGGATATACCTTTATTATTAGGAGTAAAAAATACTTTATTAATTACAAAATAAATTGTGAGACTAAATCTATTGTTTATGTAGCCACCTGCGACTGTTGTCCGGTGTTTTACGTCGGAAAAACTGATCGCAAACTAAAGGAGAGAATATACCAGCATATTTATGCTATCTGGAAAAACAAAGTTGAAAATGCTTTAGCAAAGCATCTCCATGACTACTCTGGACATAGTTTTCACTTTCAAGGTATAGACCACGTTCCACACAGTATTAGAGGTGGTCCAACATCTTTGGTATTAGAAACGAGAGAACTAGAGTGGCAATTAAAACTTAATGCATTCTGTGCCCCTGGTTTGAACGAGAATTGTAACATCTCTTGTATTTTAAAACTTAAGAGCTTTTTGAGATGAGACATTTTTCTTGTCTATATTGTTACAAAGGTTTATCATATTATAATAGAGTGCTCCCTTTATATTTTTACATTTTCATACAGTTGAACAATATAATGAAGTAATTCTTGCACTACTTTTATTTTTATAAAGTTTGCTAGTGAGTTAGACAATTGTATAAAGTACATGTCTTTACAAGATATAAGAGATCTTTTCAATAATGGTTAGGACAGTCTTTTTTATTTGTTTATGACATCCTTTTTATATTTCTAGGAGTGCCCCATTTTCACACAACAAATAACAACCAACAAAAAACAACAAAAAACAAATAATGTTTCTTTGTCAGCTATTATATGCATTTAATCATATATTGTAATATTTCTTAGATAACGATGAGGTTTTAATGTGGTACTTGTTACTTGAAAACTTTTTAATTACTTACCAAACAGTAAAACTTTTTATAATAAGTATTACCCTTGAAAGTAATTAACTTTGCAAGGAAAATATATATAAACCTTTTTAGGTAGTTGTATACCTTTTTTTCTTAGGTTGTGAAAATGTATGTGTGTATACAACTTTTATGGTTTAAATTGAAAGTGACGTCGATGGTGACATCACCTTCTTTTAAAAGCTGGTATTTTTGGCGCTAACTTTGAATTTTTACTCTGATGAAGCCCCTGTTTGTACAGGAGCGAAAACGCTCGTAATATTTTTGTTAATAAACCTGCGTTAAGGAAACACTTTTGTGGATATACTTTTCTGCAACGACTTTTGGTACAGTTGGCTCCTAACTGCTTTGTTCTGCCTGTGTCTTTTGGTCACTTCGTGGTTTTTAGTTTTTTGCTAGTTTGTTTGTCAAATACAATAAAACAATAACAAAACTATTTACAATATTTGCATTCATCCATGATAAACAATCTTTTTATCCATGAGAAGTTATTTGTTTAAAAGGTTTTCCAATTTTTGCCATGCTATTTTTTATAAGTAATGTATTTTATAAGTAATGTAATGAGTTCTATAACAAATGGTTTTCAGTTCTGTTTTGCGAACAACTTTTGCTAAATTAATAAAATCTTTAAACTTTAAATCTTGTTTACTTTTCTAATTCAAAGTAATAACTTTTCTGGCAGTTGTAAGAATTGACCAGAGTAATTTAATCTGAGATTTAGGTATTACATTAGGTATAGGAACATTGAATAGGATTAGTGAGTTAGAAATATGACAGTTATCAGACCATAAAGCATTTATAAAATATCTGAAGTCTTTCCATTATTGAACAACATTTCTACATTCAATGAACATGTGAACCCAGTTGGCCTCTAGTAATTCATCACATTTCCAACATTTACTTTCACTGTTTTTGAGTATAAGATTTATTTTATGTGGAGTATAGAAACTCCTATTCATAAATTTCCATGTATACAATCTCCAATATAATGAAAAAGAGGTACCATACATAGAATTCAATAACAATTTTTTGGATTCATCAGATATTTGTTCTTTATTAATCTTTATATAGTAATTCCAAAAATCTGAGTCAAACTTTAGAGTGTCTTGTCTTAGAATCTTATAGATAGATGAGATACTTAATTTTTGATTATCTGTCTTTTCAAGATACCTAATAAAAGCTGAATCAAACTAGGTATAGATTCAGTCTCTAGGTTGATTGATATTCTCATTTTGTTTTCTGTAAACTGCTGTAATGAGTTATAAACAACCAACTGTCTTGACTATTATCAAAACTACATAAAAAAGAGTTTAGTGGTTTAATATTCTTATTTTCAATAAACTGATGCCAGAATATTAAGTTATTTTCCTTTAATTTTTGGATTGCATTGATGTTGAAAGAATCTAGGCAATCAGGGGAGTATGCTATAGGGAATATAAGAAATAGAAATTGTTTAATGTTGCAATTACAATCAATTATATTTTTTAAGTTATTAAATGTTTGATTATTGCCATAAGAAAAATGATCAGACTTCTTATTAAATAAAATTCACATAAAAGCCAATGAACTCGACTTATTCCATATTGTTCCTTAAAATAATTTTCTATAGTTCTAACATTAGTTATATGAATCTCATCTATTGTTTTCCAGCCAGATATATAGGTAAGTGTGATCCAATGTAATATTACATTAATTATAACTGATTTGGAATAAAGATCTAAGCTAGGGAATGCTATCCCATTACTGTTCAAAGCTCTAATGTGCTATTTATATGCAATCTTAGGTTTTAAGAGGAACCATAAAAATTTAAGTAGCATGGAATCTAATTTTTTTAAATAAGTTTTTGGGAGGGGGTAGTAGCAATGACTGTATATAAAACAAAATTTTAGGTAAAATTTTAATTTTAATTAAAGAGATCCTATCCTCCATTGTGAAGAACATTTTATCCCATCTTTTGATAAATTTACTAATGGTGGTTATTAAATTATTGTAGTTTGGTTTAACAAACTATTTCCATATACTCTTTATACTGACACCCAAATATTCTAATACATTATTCTCTCAATTAAACAAGCTATTCTCTCTTAGGTTTTTGTTGATCTTTTTTGTTAATTAGTAATGTTTTGGATTTATTATGATTAAATTTAAGCCCAGGAATTCTTTTAAACTTGCTTAAGGTATTTATAACATCATGCAAAGAACCATCAATATCACCCAACATTAACAACATATCATCATCAAATAATTATATCTTAGGACAATAGTCCTTATTAATTTGAAAGCCTTTTATATTTTGCTTGTTTCTGATATATGTAGCAAAAGGTTCCATTGAAAGAGCAAACAATAATGGTGACAGAGGACAACCTTGTCTAATTCCCTTGAGGATTTCTAGTAGTGAGGATAGACATGATCCAATTTTCACATAAGTGTGTGCCCCACTATAAATTTTCATTAACAAGTTAATAAAATCTGAGGACAATTCAAAACCAATCAGAATTCTTTGTAGATAAGACCAACCAATAGAATCAAAAGCCTTTTCTATGTCTAGGCTGATAATAGTTTTTTTTGTATTTGCATGCTATGTCTAGTAATAATAGTAATTTAATAATGTTTTCTTGCACTTTTCTATGAAGAATGAACCCTGTCTGATCATTATGAATTAGATTAGGTAATATTGTCTTTATCCTATTAACTAATGTCATGAAAATTTTATAATCAGTGTTTAGTAATGAAATTGGCCTATATGAATCACAAGATGTGGGGTCCTTACCTTGTTTTAATATGGGGGAGATAACTGAGTATTTCCATGATGGGGGTGTTATACATTTTTGCTTAACCATAGTAAAGGCGCTCATCATTTTCTTTATTATATATTCAGGAAAAATCTTATATAGTTCAGGAATTATTCCATCCAGTCCTGGAGCTTTATTATTATTTTTTTATTTTTATTTGTTCATTCACTTCTGTTAGTGTTATTTGTTTATTTAATATGTTATTTTGTTGCATTGACACCTTAGTAGTTATATGTTCTTGAATAAAAGTATTAATTACATTATCTATCTCCAAAAGTGGTGTATTATTTATATCATTATAGTAGATTTGAACACTTCTAATATGCCCATTACGTTAGATGTACTCTTAACTGAGCCATCACTTTTATATTTAATCTCATTACTAAAATTTTGATTATTTATTTTTTTGGCTCTTACTGCTAGTTTATGTAGATATTTGGGATTTACAGCATAAGATTGTAATTTCAATTTTTCCAGGTTTATGGCTACCTTATGATTCAGAACTTCTAAGTATTTTTGATTTAACTTAGTAATTTCGTTATGTGCTACTTTATTTGGTTTTGTATCCATTTTTATCTTGTCTATGTTTTTTTGTAAGTCTAAAAGTTCTTTGTCCCACTGTCTCCTTTTTTTAAAATACCAAGATTTTATTCTACTATATATATATATATATATATATATATATATATATATATATATATTTATATATATATAAACTTTAAAGGTGTCCCATAGTATAGTATCAGTCACTTTACCGTTATCATTTGTTTCTATAAACATGTTTATTTCTTTAATTATCCATTCCCTAAAGTCATTTAACTTAGTTATGTAAGCAGGAATTCTCTGTAGAAATCTTAAATCATCTGTATGTGTAGTTAATGTAAAGTTTATCGCATTATGGTCCGAAAGTGCACAAGTCATTATAGATACGTCACTTATTTTAGAGTATATATTATTTTATACAAAGACCTTATCAATGTTTGTTTGTGTACCAAACCGATATGAATAGTGAGTATAGAATAAGGAATAATGTTCTCTTAGACTATGCATATATTTAAGGTTTATCTGATTTGTAAAGTCATTTAACTTCTTGGCTTGAAATGTTAGTTTTATTTTACAATTTTTAGAACTATCATTGCCTGATAATAGACAGTTAAAATCACCTGTTGCTATAATTTCCCCTTTTGCATTTAAAGTAATCAGGTCCAGATATTTGTCAACATATTTAGTACTCAGTCCTGGTATCCAGTAGGTATTAATCAAAGTATAATACTTCCTATTGATTTCCAAAATAACCATGCTTAGCATCCCATATTGATCTGAAATTGTATATCTAATTCTTGGCATAGTATAAATATTTTTCCATAGAATAAGAGTGCACCTTCTGTTAGTCTTAAAACATGGATCAGCCAGAATGGTATAGCCATTGAATGAGTATTTTTGTAGGTATTTCTTTAATAGATGGATTTCCTGTAAAAAGATGATCTGGGTTTTATGCATTTTGATATATTTAAGCAAACCAGCGCTTTTGACATTTTTGTTCAAGCCATTAATATTTAATGATAAACATTTATAAGCTGTGTTGACTTGAAATCTACTACTTTCAAAAACCCAAAACTATTTACAAACACATACATGAAACATAAAGTTTCTAGTTTAGTTAAAAACTTAACTAAACCATCTATCAATCATCTCTCCAATACCAAACAACACAAATTATCTATCTCTGCTTAGAATATAGTATAAAAACAAAAAAGAAAAGCATTATGAAAGCAACTAAAGAAATCTGAATCCATGAAATATATATTAGAATGAGAGTGTCCAGTATATCTGAAGCTTTATGAATATGTCACATATTGTTTTCAATTAAGGATTTCCCAATATTATTCTAGCATGTCCAAAGGTCAGTTGTCAATCTCCTCTCCGGTCCAGCTGGTGAATCTGGGAATCTTGAGGCAATGTTATAACTGCCTCATGTACACAGACAACCCTCTCCTCCTCCCACATAACACAAATACTTGCGAGAGATGCAGCTATTTAGCCAAACTGGAGGCTGAGCTCTCTCAACTCAGGACTGGCAAGACCAGACAGGAGGAGAAGGCAACTACACACACCACAAAACCAGCCTCACATAATGCTACCACTCCACTGAATCAAACAGATAAACACACAAAGACATACTCGGAGGCTCTGAGTAAAATTTACCTAAACAGCAGAGGCCTCCAAAGCAGACACCCAAACAACTGCTACCTCAAGACACCCCACAAGCAACACATAAACCACAAAAGCAGTGTGCAAAGCAGTCACAGCCCTTAAGGCCAAATACAACACCAAACATACTTGTCATAGGTGACTCCATAGTCAGACACACTGACGTCCCACTCACCAGGCTGAACAAGGAGAGGGTCACAGTAAGCTGCCTATCGGGCTAGAATCCGCCACATAACACAAGCACTGGGTCACTCCACAGCAAGTACAAATATGACACAGTCATTGTCCATGCTGGTGTGAACGACCTGAGACGCACCTCCCTGGACTGCATGAAAAGAGACATAGAGGAGCTCTCTGATTATGTAGCCCAGGCAGGTATGACCCTAACCCTGAGCAGTATCCTTCCTTCACCAAGAATGATGCCACAATATAGAGACAAGATGATCAGCTTTAACAATTGGCTTAATGTCTGGTGTCATTCAAAGGGGATCCAGTGTCTGTCTGCCTGGGATGACATGCTTGACAAGCCACGCTGCTTCGCAAGGGACGGCTTGCACCTGTCACCCTGGGATTCCGGATATTGGCTAAGGCTCTTGCCACCCCATAGTGGCCTTTCTAGGGAAGGCTCAAATTCTAAACCTACCACCCTAGAAAACAAAAATGGGAAGAAATTGAGGGTAATGCTGCTCAATGCCAGAAGTCTAAATCTCAAAATGCACGCACTCGAGGCCCTTCTCAGTATGGAGAACATCGATGTCTGTGCTGTAACTGAAACCTGGTTCAAGGCTCCTGAGAGCACCCGGCACTATTAGGTTTTACCTCATATCATGCGTTCGCCCCAAAACCCGGACCACTCCACAAAAGGAGGGGTGTATCCATATTCATAAAGGATACTCACACCTCCAGGTTGGTGGCAACGCATGAAGCTTCGGAAACCATCCAGGTGCAACTAACAATAGGCAAAACTGCTCTACAAATTGTAGCATGCTACAGGCCACCCTCTCAAACTCAGGAACCCCACACAGCCTTCCTGAAGACACTGGAGGGTATAAATGTATCTCCAAACACCATCATATTGGGTGACTTCAACTACCGAATATAGACTGGGAACATTACTCAAGCCCTAACTTTCTAGCCCAACGGTTCCTGGAGTTCATAAATTCAAATGCCATGGAACAGCTAGTCACTGTTCCCACGAGAGGAGAAAATATACTAGATCTCATTGTCACAAACATGGGGACAAAATGCTCCACACCGGAAGTATATCCCTCATTGGTGAGATCTGATCATAAACTAATCTCACTGGAAATCCACATCCCGCCCCACCCCAAACAAAAAGACCATAGTGAAGAACTTCTCTAAAGCAAACTTCACACTACTCAAGACTGGTGTGGTATCCTTCAAGGCCCCTGAGTCAGAGGAAACCACAACCCAAGCTGGAAGCCCTTACAAATGCCTTCTATGAACACCTCCAGGACTGCATGGATCAGGCAATCCCAAATAAAACCAAGACTCTTTCCACAAAGGGCAAACGTCCAGTCTGGTGGACCCCAGCCATTAACAAACTTTACAATAAGAGGAGAAAGCTATTACGTGATAGAACAAAATCCATAAAAGGGAAGTCACCCCTGATCATTATTAGTAAAAAAATACGAGCACTCATAAAATCAACTAAGGCCAATTTTGAGAGAAAAATTGCCATGGATTCAAAGGACAATCATAAGGCCTTTTTCAGCTATGTTAGGAACCTGGGTGGAAACTCACAGATATGCTCAGAATTAGTCCAAAATGATACAAAAATCACTGAACCCACAGACATTGCCAACATACTGGCAGACAGGTTCAGTGCAAACTTCACCCCCCTCTCCCCCCCTAAAGGAGAGATACCTATCCCAGCCGAGTGTAGCCTCCCGGACATCTCAAATGCGCAGGTGAAAGCTGCTCTCTCTAAAGCTAAAAACACAGCATCAATGGGACCGGATGGTGTCCCCGGCTGTGTGCTACACGAGCTAAATGAGGAATTAAACCCGCACATAAGGCAGCTGTTTAATCTCAGCCTTACCACAGGATACGTGCCCAAGGAGTGGCGTACGGCAAGTGTGGTCCCACTCCACAAAGGTGGCCTCACGGACCCTGGTAATTACCCCCATAAGCTTAACAAGTCTAGTCTGCAAAGCTATGGAGAGGATCATAATGGAGCTCATAAACAAAGATATAGGGGACTTGCAGACATTGGACCCGACCCAGTTTGGCTTTGTCAAGGGAAGATCATGCCTTTTGAACTTGGTCGACTTCTTCGAAATAGTCACCAAGGCCATTGATGAGGAAAGGCAGTCCATACAGCCTACCTTGACCTTGCAAAGGCTTTCGACACAATACCCCACTCGGGTATTGTAGAAAAACTTACCAGCTTAAATGTAAACCCATATGTCACAAGATGGGTTGCAAACTGGCTTAAGGACAGAACCCACAGGGTTAGAGTTGCTGGCGCTGTGTCAGACTCCAAGCCGGTCACAAGTGGTGTCCCACAGGGCTCGGTCCTTGGCCCCTATTGTTTGGCATCTACTTCTCAGAAGTACAGGCCAACATGGGAGGACTTTGGCTGACAAAGTTTGCAGATGACTGCAAACTGGGCGCCATAGTGGAAAGTGCATCGGACACTGATATCCTTCAGAAGGGACTCACGGAAACAGATAGCTGGTGCCAGAGCCATGGCCTGAAGTTAAACACCAAAAATGTATAGTCATACCCTTCGGGAAAAACAAGGTAACCCCAAGCTACCATATAGGTGGCAATCCACTAAGCACAGAAGAGGTTATCAGGGACCTGGGGACCCAGGTTGACAGTGGCCTTTCTTTTGACACTCACATTGCTAAAGTGGTTAGAAAGACCTTCTACATTGCCCACCTGATCATGAAGGGATTCACATCCAGATCTAGTGAGGTCATTGTTCCCTGTACTCTTCACTTATCAGACCAATGATCGAGTACAATGCCCCATTCGGGATGTATCTCACCCGACATCTGCAGCAATTGGAGAGACCCCAAAAGTTCCTCACCAAAAGGATAAAGGGACTCCAAAATCTGTCATATGCTGCCAGATTGAAGAAACTCCAGCTCTATTCAGTCGCATACCGTCTGCTCAGAGGTGACATGTGCCTGACATACAAGGCCATGTCCAACCCGGAATTAATGGACATGCTCCACCTCAAAAAATCCAAATCCACCAAAACCACTAGAGCAAGCGACTTAAACCTTAGCACGGATATAAATAGGACGTGCTGGAGGGATAGATTTATCACTCAGAGACTCCCTATGCTGTGGAATAAAATCCCGGTCCATGTGAGGCAGAGCACCTCGCTGACTCTGTTCAAGAGAAATCTAGACCTGTGGATGGGAGATCGTAGGTTTACCCCGGGAATCATCACTGGGTCACTGCTGGACAGAGGCACAACAAACTAATGGGCACAGTATTTTTTCATATAAGGGGTGGCGTAAGCCACAATAATTTGGGCTAGGCTTATAAATGCCTTAGGGCAGATAGCCTAGTATAAACCTATGAACCTATGAACCTATGATAATAGCACCTCTACTACGTAGATATGCCAGAAATACACGTCAGATCAAAGTATGTATAAACATTAGAAGCTGTAGGTTAAGGAAATTGTCATTATTTCCAAGACTTTTCAAGAAACATCAGATAATTGAAAAATTTTGTCAGTTATCTATGTAACATTTTTCATGTAAGGATCTGTTGAATATATATATATATATATATATATATATATATATATATATATATATATATATATATATATATAAAAATAACACTTATTACAACATAACTATCATATTTTGTAATTATACACATATTACTCATATGTCTTAACAATATCTATGTTGATGTCTTTCATCCGAAGAGAGAGAGAGAGAGAGAGAGAGAGAGAAAGGGGACCACACAACCCTTTGTTTAGTTACTAAAGGTTTAGTTAACATAAGTCTGATGTTAATGTGCATAATGAGTTTTCTAATGCAGCTCCTAGTTCATTTGATGTCATTTAGTTACTAATAGTGTCACTGAATCTCCAGAATGTATCCATCTATAAGAGAACATAGGCATTTTCAAAGGAGTTAAACACTTTTATCAGAACTAATTATTTATCATTTAAAGTATCTAGTGAAGGATAATAGAATTTCAAGAGAAAATAATTTAATGAAGGATAACAGAATTTCAAGAGAAAAGAATTCTAAGTACAACCATTTAACAAGTTCAAAGGGTCAAATGATGTCATCACTGTTGTTTCCTCAAGCTGCAGCTTCATAAACTTGTTAAAAAGTATCTAAATAGGCTCATGCACAACAGAAGTTGTCTCTAGTAAAGAAAAAAGCATTTTTGGTGGGAAATTCAGTTCTTGACATTTTTAGAGTTTACAGAAAGCAAAAAAAGAAAAAAAAAAAAACAAAACACTCAAGCTGCCTTGTCAGTGCATGTCATGAATCTCCACAATGAGAACAGTCACACAGATCACCAGGACTGAACCCTGTGGTACTCCACTTGTAACTGGTCTGGAGTCAGATTTGGAGTCGGCTACTTTCACGGTGTGGGTTCTGTCAGTGAGCTAGTTAGCAACCCATCTCATGTAGCCCTCCGACATCACCATGTCATTGGACCAGGAATACACAGCCATACATTAACACAACACTGTGTGACTCATGACCAGTGGACTCTACATAGGTCTACAGCAACTGTGCAGACTACACATGTACCGACAGGGTTCCATCATGTGTTATGCATTGCAATGATACCACTGTACATAACCAGGTCGGCTCTACACATACTAGGGGCCCTGGGTCTTACACAGCTGTGACAGATGACTGTCGCTGTACACCAACGAACACACATGTTTGGCTATGTCATACATGTAATTGCAGTGGATATGTGCATGGACCACACACACAACACATATGTACATATCATAGCTTTTGCTGTCCTCTGTGCAGACAAGTGGCTACAGCAATCATAGGCACGCAAATGGAAGGTGGGTCCATGGCTGTTGAATGCTAACAGTACATGAGGCAGCAATGTTGACCGAGGACACATTCCCTCTGTACTAGTTACCCATGACACCCATCATATCATACAACAGTCCATGTGTTATGTATGTCAACACACATGTCCACCAATTGCAATGCATACAAACATGGCTACATGACAGGCATGTAGGACCAACACACATGTACAATCTGTAGTGTGCATGCAGCTACCATGCATGTGCAGTAACTGATGTAAGTAACTCATCTGTGCCTAACTACAACATGCAGTTGCAATGCAGCCCCATCATTGACACCTGTATATGGTGACATACTGACAGTACGGTAGGATGTACAGCAGGTATGGATGGATGTGTGTACATAAAGAGGTGATCCACCTGTGTAGATGGATGTTTTCCTGGGACAGCTCACAGGTGTGTCACACGTCATCCTACGATTACATGTGCAAACAGTACGCTATGCTACCGTTACTTGATGGTGGACACATAGAACCTACACAGTGGTCAGGTGTTACCGACAGTACGTCACTTGACACCTGTAACACTTACATCCTCCAGTGTGCATATAGCAGCACAATTGCCGAAGGTAGCATTGGTACACATAATGCGGCCAATAATGCTGCATGTCTGTCAGACGTATCATCATATAGCAGGTATATCATTCACAGTACTGCCATGTGTGTTTGCTTGTGTGACCATATATGCCACATATAGTGGGGAATACATCCCAATTGTTACACACCCCTGTACACTGTTGTAGAGATCTGTACATACTGCAGTGTGGAAAGCATGATGTAGGCAGGTGTGGTGTGTGTATCACACACATCAGCTATCCATATGTGTATGACATGTGTGGTCTCCACAGTGTGTGTGTGTATGTAGGTATGTATGGCTGTCTGGTGCATGGAGTGAGGGTGTATGCTACCATACAGAACACACAGGATCCCTAACCTCTCATGGTGATGCAGTCCACTACCCTGTTGATGCCATCGGTCTCAGCCACACTGGCTACCTGTACATGTTCTTTCTCTGTGTTGCGTCATGTGGGTTCACAGTACTGTGACGGTGATGACCACATAGTCATGGGTCCTCACCTCAACACTATGGGGTGTGTGTTATAGTGTTGTTGACCCCATGAGTGTGAGCATGTTCCTGTAATGTGACAGGGTATTACTGCTACACAGTGAGGTCTCATGCTATCAAGTGGCCTCTAACATTATCATTGGCCAGACCGCTGTGTACAACCCCTGCACCATGTCAACATACCTGTGATGTGACCTGGTATGGATGTCACGTCTCTAGCTACTGTAGCCTATTAAACTGCCCACATGCTTCTGGATCAGTATATGTGTGTACATCTGTGTTATGTTAGACTTTCCAACAGTCAGGCTGAGGCTACGTATAGCATGCTGATATTGCCATATGTGCCTGTGAGTACTCCACAGTTACACATGGGAGACTGCAAACAGTGCTACCTGTAGGCACATGCAAGTAGACCATAAGGAGGGAACCAAGGCATCATTACCAACATGCTGTTACTGTTGTTACCGAGACACATACTGTGAACATATAACAACGCATGCTAAACCTGTACTACATGGTATGTCTGGTGCATGTCAACAGTACACAACTAATGTAATATACACGTCTCTCACTATTCACACACAACTAATGTAATATACACGTCTCTCACTATTCTTACACAACTAATGTAATATACACTTCTTACTATTCTGTTCACCCTGTGCATCAGACCATTTGAGCATGTCCCTGCACCAATGTTGTGGATGACAGGGATGCAGCACAGGCTTCATCATATGCACAGGGTGATAATGTTTGCCAGGGGCATAGGCTGCACCAATGGATGACATCTTGTGTGTGGGTAAGGGCCAGTGATATGATTGGACATGTCTGTTCAGTATGCATGTGGGTGTTGTGGTGCCCTACAGATGTCTTTGCTGTGTGCGTGTATGTGTGAGGCCTACACGGGGTATTATTGACAGTTCCAGATTGTACAGACCAGGTTGTACAGCTCACTGCGTCAGGCCATGGCCACATGACCTGTGCCTGCCAGGGGTTGCACGGGCACTACCAGGCGGAGGTACAGCTTGGCTACTGTCCGCCGACACATGCCCACTGGAACCGTGTCCCCACTGGGAACATCCAGAGCCACGTCCACATGGCCTGCTGTGCCCTGGTGTGGACAGCGCAGCACCAGCTGCACTGCTACTGCTACCAGCACTATGGGAGCGGGCATGTGAGGTGGCACGCTCACGTTGACCTGCACTAGGTGGTGTAGCTGGCCTATGTCCACGTGGCCTACGCCTCACTCCTACCAGATGTTCCAGCACAGACAGCTCACGCTCGTGGATTGCCATACCATGGTCAAGGATTCCGACCATGTCACCCAATTGCCTGTTTAGAACATCAGCAATCTGCTGTTGAACATTTGCCAATGCCTGGATGTTGTCATTTAGGGTACGGATAGCAGCCCTCTGCAGCCTCTGCCCTTCTCTGTTCTGCCGTTCAGCACGTGCCTGTGCCGCCATTACAATCTGGAACATGCGTCTGGTGATACCAGCTGCTGCGCTCTGTCCTGCAGGTGCATGTCTGCCAGAGGTCCTCCTATGAGCAGCACTGGCCACATGCCTGTGTGGCACATCTGCAGTCATTACACTGACACCATGGTGTGTAGACACACCTTCTGTAGCCACCACACATTCCTGTTCCATGCTAACAGACGCTGACTGTCCTTCCTCTATGGCCACTGGTGATGCGGTATGTGTTGGCAGCAGAACTGTGTGCGGGAAGAGGGGGACATAGCTGGGATGGCAACCATTGGCACAGATTCAGCCCCTGACAACCCTGCCTGTACCTCATGCATATGTTCATCACTGCTAGTATCTGTGGGGACACTAACATCAGATGGACCGCAGGAGGGTAACGCACCTACATCACCTGTGAATGCAAAGAAAGACTCTAAATTACAATAAACACACAGACACACACACAGACACACACCCACAGACAGACAGACACACACACACACACACACACACACACACACACACACACACACACACACACAGACACACACAGACACACCATGCATGTGATTTGACAAATGGCATGCAGCATGCCTGTGATACGTGATACGGCAGAGGGCATGCAGTTCAGACATTAATAGTGTTAGTAAGCATACCTCCCTGGGGTGCACACTACAGCAAGCAGGTGTCATAGCAGTAGCCATGCAGTTCACACAATCATGGTAGTATGCATGCATCCCCATGATACACCATGTGGATCGGAACAGGATAACAGTACACATGGCTGACGTGACCTTGACATGTAATCTGCTGATGTGTGCATTAACATGCATACATGTCTGACACAATAGTGTCCTGACACATGTAAAGCATCGTAATGGGCATCACATTGCAGTGTTGTCTGTATGCCCTACAGATAGAATGCATGTTTAGCAAATGTGCATGAGCATGGAAGGGTAGTGTGAGCCATCTACATTGCTATACAGTGTGAAGTACAGACACTGTGCCATTGCATGGCATCATGAGACATCTATATTGCTGTACAATGCATAATATGTACACATTGCATAGCCATAACTGCATGCATACCCATGACATAACTGTGGATTGTGACCCACGATGCTGAGGTTTATACACACCAAACCATGCTGTGTCAAGTGACAGGTCAGTGGAGGACCTACAGATGACACCCCTGCACAACAACTACAGGGTCTTAGCTGCCTGGCAACCATGTCCACACATAGTGGACATGTCAATTCACAATTTCCCACATGACATTGATGTACCACACACACGAGGTGCACAGCTAACAGTGATGTCCTACAGCAGCAAGGGAAATGTACAGTATCTGTGGCCTGATGTGGTGTCAATGTCTGTGGAAGCTGCACAGCTGACTACTGTCATGCTATGACACAGTCATGATGTTCAACAGATCTTATATGGTAGACTTCAGTGACACCTCCACTAGCTGTACACAGGCTTTTAGGATGTCCAGTGTACCACATCAACTGTATAATCAGTCAACTAAGGCTATAATTGGACCATGTGTGGACAATGTGCAACAGGGTGTGTACACATCACATCTACTGTGTGGCTACGTGTCTCTGGCCATCCCCCATGGCCATGTGTGCACATGTGTTGACCAAATGTGTGTGATTGCCATCTATCTCACATGTCTGTGTTGTCCCATATGACATACACCCATAGATGTCAGATATGTCACCATCCACAGGGCTATGCAGACAACAGGTTGTATGTTTGGTATGTGGGATATGGGTCATGGGATAGTGTGACAATATTGCAGCCAGAACACTACGTGTCTGGGACATGTCAGATGGCACATCACAGTGTGTGCACCCAATGCTGGGGCATATAACACAATGGTGACACCTGTGGGCTGCCCATATCACAGCTCACTGTGTGGTGCTGTTTGCGTACCACACATGTTATTCCAATGCATACTACATATGCCTCCATTGTAGAACACCTCCACCATTGTATGCACAGTTGACCACACATGTAGCAATGACAACTACTGTGGTTTCAAGTCGGTGTATCATTTTGTTTGTATATATTGCACATGGGTGGCCTGTGTGAATGATGGGTAATGCAACATGTATATCATGACTGGAACAAACATTAATTGTGCAACTGTTAACTGGCCACATAGCAAATATATCTATGCTTTAACATGCCTGATACTGATGACAGTCTCACCTGCAATGGAGTCATGTCTGTGCGGCACGCCAGAGGTACCTGTATTGGGGTGACACAGCAGTATGAACATTATCCCTGACTCTCTGACAGCCACAGGGTGCACTGTGCATGTTAACACATTTGCCTGTATAATAGCATATAGTATGCACATGTGTGCATACACAGGGTAGCATATTGTAGTATGCAGCATGTGTGTCCACATACCTTGCATATGTTGTTACTTTACATAATGTACAGTGACACATGCAACTAAATGGGATATAATAACCATATGTGCAGTACTGACTTACCAGTCAAATCCAGGCTCATTGGTTGGGAGACACCCACCTCCACGATGGCAGCTAGTGTGTGTGTGGATGCTGTTCTGAGGGTGTCCCCAGACTGGCCAGTAGCTCCTCGGTGTGTGTGAGTGGGGGCTGGGTTGGTGGCCCACCACCTGTTCCACCTTGTTCCCTGGAGATTGCAGTGGCACGCTGTTTTGCATGTCGTATCAAGTCCGTGCACTGTCTGTGCACCTGCTGGTAGGTGCGGTTATGGCCACCCACATCGTTCACCCTCCTGCATAGATCCTGCCACAGGTCATCCCGCTGCTGGGCATGCTGTGGCACATGGCTGAACAACAGCTCGTAGTTCTCATGGAGGTATGGGATGAGAACATCATCCTCCTGGTGGCTGTACACTGGAGGGCGTGTACGAGACATTATCTATAAGACATAATGATTGTGACAGGTCACAGTTTCAGAGATGTACAGAGATACTGCTGCACATACATTTCTATGACATCTAGTACATCTGCACAATAATCTTTGCAAATCATCATGACACTGACATGACTGACGTGTTTGTGTCACACACATGTAACACCCGTTATGCATTGGATATCATCACCATATATGTGTGTCACCTCATTACAGTGTTCATAGGTTCATAGGTTCATACTAGGCTATTTGCCCAAGGGCATTTATAAGCCTAGCCCAGAGTTTTGTGGCTTTCACCACCCCTTTAGTTTGGAGGATACTATGCCCATTATTTTGCTGTGCCTCTGTCAAGCAGTGACACTGAGATAATCCCTGGGGTATATCTGCGATCTCCCATCCATTGGTCAAGATTTCTCTTGAACAAAGCCAGCGAGGTGCTCTGCCTCACATGTACTGGGATTTTGTTCCACAGCATAGGGAGTCTCTGGGTGATGAATCTGTCCCTCCAGCACATCCTATTAATAATAATCAGCCCTTGCAAGTCTCAAACCCAGGATGCTGTACACAATAGCCAAAGGGATTTAGCACTAAGCTATTTCAGATGTTCATACTCCATGTGAATGCTGTCTTGATGTGGGCATGTCTATTTGCCTGCACTGGTGTTCTTACCTATCTGCACATGCCTGGATGTGTCCACGGTACTGCTGTTGACCTTGATGCTGTGTATATGTCACATATCAACACAGACACAGCCTTAATGGACTTGAGCAGTGACAATGCACACATACACATGGACACCTGTACATGTATGTGTTTTGCCATATACAGCTACATAGCACTGTACAGCTGTTCAACATCCTGCCATGGATTGCCTGTGTTGCAAATGTGATAGACATGGGACAATGGCTAGTCGGACGTCATTTGCAGGGATGGTTATCAACCATAGCATGTACGGGCAAGGTTTCTTAGCTGTAACAGACAGCCAGTATGCCACCGTGAGGTGCATCAGTGCCACATTACTGATCCAGACAGTTGATACTACATCTACCATGCGGCCATCACACCATGTATGACTGGGATGACATGCGCAGCTTTGATGGACAGGGTTACATGGTTTGGCGGGAGTATGTCACATGTATGGCACAGGGGTCTGTCCAGCATGTCGTGATCCTAGTATTAGGACGGTGGCTGTCCATGAAGTATGTCTTACAGATCAGGATATGGACATGTAGCATGTCCATCATCATGGTGTAGCAAATGTCTTTATGCAAGGTAGACAGCGTGCTGCATAGTGGAGGTGAGGATTGTGAAGGCTGGTATCGCCCATCCACGCATGGCCATTACCCCTTAAAGGTGATATGTGATCCAATATTGGTCACTCCAGTGCTGTATATGCCTGTCCAATGATCTCCGTGCTCATGGATGGCACCCTGTCATGACATGGGTACCTTGTATGACTACCCAATGGGCCTGGAGACATCACCAAGACAGGGAGGAGTACTGCACAGCACCATCCCTTACACACTGTCCATAATGTTGACCACAGCCTAGGTGGTAGTTAATGGGTACAGGGATGTTCACCTAGCAGTGACAATGCTGATATCATCCATCAGAATGTGCACATATGTCACACACCTCACCCACACAGCCCATTCTGTATGTTGTTCACAACACTGACACAGCTATTCCTCATAGGTCATGGCCATTCACATCCTTACATACACAGATGCCTAACATTTGTCTGTGTGGTATGGGCCACAATGAGGGTGGAGTACAACACATTAACCCTGTTCTACTGTAGCTGGCACTGGTGTGATATGCACATGTCACTCTGGCACCTTTTGTAGTTGTGAGTCTGTCAACAGGCCACTGGTAGAACACTCCTGTGAAGGTATTTGTAATCAAACATCTGTACTGTCTTGTACATCTGTACTGCTAACATCTACAGTGATAATGGTTCATGGACATGCACACCATACTCAGCAGGGTTATAGTGCGGTGCCACCCATTATGACTGTCGTCACCACTTGTGGGCTGATATTATCCAACACCCTATCTGTATTGTATGGTCATGCTAGACACTTGTTCAGAACTTGTGAGCATGTCATGAGCTACTGATTAATATAGCACTCATTCCACACCATTTCCCACAGGTACACTGGCTGTCCTAAAATTTCCAGCTTGCTTATGGTACAACAGCTGTTGTACACATGTAATGCACATATCCTGTGAGACATGGTTGTATATACAGGCATGTCCAACTGTCACGTACCAGTGCTATTGCCTGTCTATATGATGGATATGTCATACATGTGGCAATAGAGCAATTGTCTCATGTACACATTCAATGCTCACCTCCCAACATACGACAATACAGCCTGTGGGGGATGCATTTATGCAGCCCTGCTGAGGGTAATGCTGTCACCGACCCTGGCTGCACCTGACAGTCATGTGGGGATGTGTAACATTCGCAACACACCCCACTCATCACATAGTCTCACATGATCTCCACCACAGGCCACACATACGAGGACAACTTGTGCAGTACCTCTCCATACTCTGTGTAGGCACCAGAGGCAGCCCCCATCACGGAACACAACATCACCAACTTATAGCCCACAGACTCATGTGTGCCCATCACATACAGCCAATAGGGTGTTATAACATACACAACACACCAGTCATAGGTGAGTCTGTAGGCGGTCACACTGCAGCTCCACACAGCAGGCTACACAAGGTGATAGTCGCTTACATCTTGCTGTCGGGTAACTGGTTCTGCAACATAACCTATGCACCCATGCCACACCTCACCAGGTATGATGTGACTGTCATTCTCCATGTTAGTGTGACTGCCCTGAGATGCCACTTCACAGACTACGTGTGCAGGGACATGCAATAGCTCACCAGTCTTGTAGCCCTGAAGGTGTGGGCCTAGCCCTGGGGAGCATTATGCATTCATCCAGACCCGATACCACTGTACGATGACTGACTGTGTCACTTCAACAGTTGCCTATGCTTCTGCTGTCATTCCACAGGCATCTGGTATCTGTCCGCTTTGACTGACCTGGTCAAACACAATGCTTTGGCACAGATGACCTGCACCTGTCAACCCTGGGAGTACAGATCACATGTAAGGCTCTTGCTGCTTCTATACTGCCTGTCTTGCACAGTTTCCAATAACAGTCACTGGCAGAATGGAAACTGGCAAGCAGGACATGGGGTCATGTGACACATTGCTTGCATCTTCCTCTGTGACGCACGCAGGCAAGGCACACCTTATAATGCACCACTCCAATATCTTTGCAGTGACTGGGACCTGCCTCTAGGCTGTGCAGAGCACACCTGCAATGACAGGTTATAGACAGACCATACCTTTCAGGCACATACCTGGACCGGCACACCCACAGCTGAGGTGTTCCCATATCCCACTATGTTGTACACACATCCTGGCTAGTTACTTAGCACAATGCATCAGAGGTGCTCCACGTGCAACTAGCTGTGTCCGGAACTGCGATACACATTGTAACAAGCTACAGATTCAACAACACACCCTACAGTTACCAGACCTCATTTGTTGGTGTACTGGACAGTAGGGCTCAGACAGCTACTACTGATGTGTGACTGACACTACCCCACACTTAACTGGGATAGCCACTCATGTACCCACACATCCATGAGTCATAACCTCCACTCGGCTGGATCAACCCATGCACACCACCTCCAAGACCAACATTATCCTTGACTTGAACACTACCAACATGTGACTGGTGTTCCACACCTGGGGTTATCCCCTCATTGGTGGATTCCAAACATATGCTAATCAACCTTGTTAGCCACATCTCGGCACCACACCCTTCGTGGCATACACAGTACATGAGTACTACAACACCTACTACAGACGGCTTATGACAATGGTTGTTAATGTCATGACACCCGTGCAAATGGACAATGCACTTACAAATGCTGAAACATATCCCAGTGCACGTTATTAGCACGTACACGACTGCATGGATCATGCTATTCCACACAGAGCCATGATGGTACACACCAGATAACAGACGCCACTCTGGTGGTCAAGTTCCATGGACATAATGTACAACAACAGGTGGAGGCTGTTGCACAGTGGTGTACAATCCCATGGGTGGGGTAGCTCACTGGTCAGCCTCGGTAGGGCCATGGGATCCCTCATCACATACTCCAAGACTAGCTACGTAAACATTACTGCAATACTTTCCGGGGTGTACCACAAGGCATTATGGTGGCATGTCAGTAGTCGTTGGCAACACCCACATCTGCTCTCACATACAACAGTCACTCAGGAACATTACAGACCCAGGTGATGTTGGCAACATGCTGGCAGAAGGATTCAATGCTAACATTACACCCTCTCACTCACTATAGGGCCACAATCCATGCAGGAACATTGCGGTGTCCCTGCGGTCACACCTACACAGTACTAACCTTCACTCTATATGTCCTGGGACACTGGCCCCATGTCACCTTCCAATGTCCCAGGCTGTGATGTCCACAAACCTCTGAACGACATGTCTCCCCACTAGGCCACCATATTCAGTAATAGCCTTGTATCAGACATTGTGGGCCCTGAATGGCACACAGCAACATTTATCACACTCCACACAGGTGGCACCACAATGCACGAGTGGGACTATTGTCCTACACACCTAACTGGACTGTTCTGCACGGCTATGGGGCACATCATCAAGGACATCATTCACAGAGACATTGTTGGGCTCTGGTCCTTTGATGCCACCCGGGTTGGACTTGTTAGGGCCAGAGCATGGCCCATACACCTGGTGGACTCCTTTCATACAGTTACCAGGGTAGTTGATGATGGTACGGGAGTCCACACATCCTATATTGTCCTCTCATTGCCTTTCAGCACTGTTCTCCATTCTGGTATTGACAACATACACATCCACCTGCACATCGTACCCCATGTCTCAGGATGTTATGCAACGTGGCTCATGGACAGGACACACACAATGAGGGTAGCATACCATAGTACCTACTGCATTTCAGTTACATTTGCCATATCACAGTCCTCAGTCATTGGGCTCCTCATGTTCAGTATATGCTTCCCTGAGGTACAGGCTAGCACAGAGGGACTTTCCTTGCCTAGCTTTACAAACCCCTGCATACAAAGTGCCATGATTGATCCACCAGCTGATACTGACTCCATCCATATGGGTGTCACTGTGACAGATACCTGATATGAATATCATGGCCTCAAGCTGCATGACATAAGGTGCATGAACATCAACTTTGCATTACACCATTCACCCACTGACTATCACATAGGTGATAGTCCCCTACATACATGTCACATTGTACATGTTTGTAGTGCACACGTATTTCGCACCCACTCCTGTGGTTACTGTATTGCCACTGTGGCATGGATATCCTTCTATGTGGCCACACTTATCTGTACTGGGTGTGTAGCTGGTACATAGGCACCCATTGTACCTCTGAACTCAAGACTTCTACACACATTCAAGGGTACACCTCCCCATTTAGAGTGTACCTTACACAACAGCTACAGCTTTACATACCACACCATTAACACGCCATGACGTTTATTGAGCTCCGACAGTTAAAGTATGCGGCTGAACTACGGGCACCACTTCTGTAGACATTTGCATACTACATACTCAGGGGTGACCTCTGCTGAACAGACAGGGTCCATGTCCACAACAATATTAATGGATATACTCCACATACGCGACATAAGTAAAAGCCACTGTGAGCAACATGCTCATGGATATGTGCACACATGCAACAATGAGTGGGATGTGCTTGAGGGTTACATTCCCAAACCGGTCCCTCACCATGCTTTGGAACATGAGTCCTATGTACATCACGCAGGGACACTCAGTAACACTGTTCATGTGATACCTCCCTTGGTGGTTGGGAGACACATGTATGCCAGGGATCACTGCAGTGGCTGTACTGTGCAGAGGTGCAGGTAACACATGGCTCTGCTGTTCACAGGACACTACCCTAGAGAGGTGCCACTGGTGTGAACACTGTAGTTGTGCTTACACATAGACTTGCCAGACTGCGTAGTACCCCACTATGAACCTGTGAAGCTATTACATGTCCTTTGTGCATGGTTACTTGGTAGCTCTTCCATTTAGATTAGCTATCATGCTATTGCAATGTCCCGTGCCTACAAGCCATATGTATCCTGTTATTGTACATGCCAATAGACGATACTTTTGGTATGCATGATATGCCTGTTATGCTGTGTAGAATATCTGACATATCTACCTACAATACTATACATTACACATATTTCACATAGTATCCCATAATGCAAAGCATACTTGCACAGCGGGACCACCTTAGACATGTCATTGTTGTTATATGCCCATACACATGCCTACTGTGACAGTATATCAACATATACTATCCCCTGCTATGGCACGTACTTGTTGGACATACCCTACCACTGACGGCGGGTTGTATGGAATTGTTCTGTTTAAAGCCCTCATGTAGCATCCCTTGTGGTGTCTGTGATGTGTACCTTGTGGCCCACTGCTGGACGCACAGTTTCTACATGCGTTAGTATGCTCAGCAAGACATCACTGCATAAATACCTTTTCCCACTTTATGCATTGCGGAAACTGTTAATTAATGCAAACCAGGCTATACATACAGTAAATAATTAATAAAAAACATGCTATACATAAACTTATATACCGAGTGTTCTACATACCTTGTTATCGTTACGGACTTTCGTCTCTATCTCTCTCACACTGCTTAAACAGGTATTTTGTATGAGCATACGGTTTGAATGTCTGGCAAGTCATCCTTATATACGTTGATACCTGTAACATGTGGTTTCCTCCCACCAATTGGTGTTCCTGAGTGACTAATTACTTGCATATCAGCTGTACAGCTACTCCATTTGCCAATTACGTGGCAACAGTGGGGTATATTTGAATTCTCCACTTGGGCGTTGCCCATTTGCCCTACCTTCGGGGAGACAGCCTGTATTGTGTTTTGTTATGTGTAATTGCAACTGCTATGCATAGAGACAATTGTACTTTGGATTCATGTCCCCCATGGATTGTGTGTGACAGCTAGAGTATGTGGTTCAACATGTGGGTGTTCCTGTCATCCCAACGTCTGATAACGGACTATTGCAAACAAAACCTGTAACATCGCCGTTTGTTCCATTATATAACGGCTGCAATTTTGCATGGTGCCTTTAATTGTATCTCTCACAAGGTATGTTGATGGTTCTGCAGATGTAATTGACTAACTGGATGTTTGTGCTGTTATTTCAGTCTGTATTGCTATAGTTTCTAGTGTGGGGGATGTCGGTGGGTGTACGTAGCATATACAGGTTTGTGGGGCTTGCATTTCTACATATTCCATATATATGCGTGTGGGCTCCGTCCCTAATTAAAGAGCTATCAGTTAGTAGACTTATGTTACGGGATTGTACATTGGGCAGTTGTTAATTGGTTTCTATATAGTATGCAGGTGAGGTTGATACTTCCATACCTCCGGAATTGCAGCAATATGTAAAGGGATATGTCTAACTGACAGCTATCCCGTGTATTTCTGTCTCAGATATTTGCAGTCATTGCGGTTGTGTTGGTAACAGAACCTCTTTGCCATGGGTTGCCACCTTTTCATATGGCCGTTGTTGGACACTTGCGGGACGCACAGCGGTGTTTACAGGCCAACACATAGCCACGGTCAGTACACAGGTTAGCACATACGTTTATCCTCAATACATACCTATTGTGGGACTTTGGCTACTTATCATATTGCATGTAACATTTACGTTTCTTACATACAGGCATAACTATTTAATGCAACTCAAATGAAATAGATGATACAAATGAAAAAACTTAAAAAACTGTAGAGAAAACCAGGAAACCAAACAAACAAGTGTTTTTTAGCGCTTTCATCCACAAATTTAATACGTGAACTTCTTCAGAAACACTTACACAATAAACCCAGTTCCTTAAATACTTAATAATACAGGAAGTGACCTCATGTTAATTAAATCACTTTGTTAAAATATTATTATGTATATACACATGAATATATATAAAAAAATAATGATAAAAAATCATAAATGCACATAAAATAAACATAAACAAATACAACCCAATTCATGAAAGTATGTTACCATAAAAATGTATATGTAAATACATATTTATTTCTATGAACATATGTATAGATAGTTTTCATAAATAAAAAAAATTTTTTGTAATTATATAAAATATATTTAAATATATGTATGTATGTGTAGTTAGTAGATGTTTTATCTATACTTTAAGAAACATTTTAAATTAATAGACTCATTAAGGCCAGGCGGCTTATCGGCCCCCAACACAAGTTGCCACAGGGTCTCTCTACACTCCAAAATGTTGTTAAAATCTCCTCCAAAATCACTAGTGTTGATTTTGTCCAACACTGAAAACTCAAATTTCTTAAAATCCCTACAAACTAATGCATGTTTAGCTAAAGAATTGAGCCTATCTTTATTTTTTATTGCTAAATTGTGTTCATAAATTCTCCTTTTCAAAACCCTCTTGGTTTTACCAATATAATACTGTTCACATGATACACAGTTTGCAATGTAAACTACATAATCCGAATTGCAATTATAATAACCTTTAGCCCAAATCGTGTAGTTAACAGACTTGACAAGCACACAAGTACTATTGCTGATAAATCTACATTGCCTACAGTTGTTGCAAGCACATGTACCCCTCTTAATGCTTACAGCTCTAATATTGACTTGATGTCTGGCATGATCTATCTCAAGCATAGATGTGATGTTGGTCACCCTTTTATAGGTAAAAATAGGTTTAAACCCTAAAATACCAACCAAATCCCTGTTGCCTAACAACACCTTCCAATTGTTTATAATAGTGTCCTTAATGGACCACATTTCGTTGACAATAGGTAAAGGAAAGGCAATATTGTATGTGTTAAGAACATTTGCATTAGTGGATCCAGAGCTAACACCTAAATGATCAGACAAAAGGAGAGGTTTAGCAATACCCTTTCTAAGCTTAATGACTTCCTGTTCTATGTTTTGAATCCAATCTAAAGTGTAACCTCTGCATAAAAATAAAGATCTCAAAAATTAAATTTCCTTAAAAAATGTGTCATCATCTGTAGTAAGTCTACTCAGACGAATTATCTGCCCCTTTACAACACCTTTTTTCATATGTATAGGGTGTAAGCTGTCTTTATATAGATACTGGTTAGCAAATACCTCCTTCCTATATACCTGACTACTGAAGGTGTTGTTAATCTTATCCACAGTAAAACCAAAACTTGGATGTGCTGAACGCTGGATAAACCGCTCGTACACAAGGATGAATAAATTTATTTCCACACAAATACAAAGTAGTTATACTGGTTAAGCGCTTTCAACTGTAGATCCCAGTCTTCTTCAGAACAATTATTGCTGAGACCTTCTCCATTTTATAGTCATCTGATCAATTAATTATGTGAAAAACCGCCAAAAGCCTTAAAGATGTACATATCCATGCTATAACTATATATATAACTTACATATTAATACATAAAATACTTAAAACAAACTATTAAAAAAATTAAAAAATGTGACTAAGACTAATCTCACTAGTACATAGATATATGTATATTATGTATGTATGGATGTTAGAATGAATAAAATGAATAAAATTGAAATATAATAAATTTGATAACAAATATGACCTTATACTTATAAATCTATCTACACTAAGACTATAAGTTCATTATAACTAAATATAAAAACAATTATTATGAAAATTCTATTATAATAATGTAAAAAATATATATTCATTATAATAAATAATCAATTGATATACATAAATCATTATGAAAGAGCTAAAAAAGGTTTTATGCTGATAAAATCATTTAAACCAGGCCATCTAGTAGAATCAGTGTAGATCTGCCACCTGCTTTCATATTGTGCCAAAATCATTTTCCAATTCCCTCCAAATGGTATATTGGTAATCTGATCAATAATTGCAAATATAAAACCATGGTCTTTCCCTTTCTCTAAGATATGCCTATATAGAGCATTTTTAGTATCAAACTTCTGTATTTTATATTGATGCTCATATATTCGTTTTTTCAGCTGTCTTTCCATTTTTCCAATATAGTATGCAGTGCATTTCCTACACACAGCTACATAAACCACCTGTTTACTATTACAATTCCCTATCTTACACCTAATAACAGTATGATTTATATCATCTAACCTGATGGTCTTAGCTTCATTAATATATCTACACTGCTGACATCTTCCGCATTTGGATGTACCTTTAAATCTATCCACATTTTCATGTTCATGGCTGGCTCTTTCTAGTATTCTCTTCAAATTAGGAGCAGTCTTAAATACACATTTGGGAAATTTACCTAACTTTTGCTCTAAACCAAGTGTTGTTATAACTTCCCAATGTCTTTGTAAAATTTCTCTAATTAACTGTGTATAGGGTGTATACGTAAATACGCATACTCTCCCACAAAATTCTTTCCGCTGTTCTATTTGGTTGTCCATGTTATAATGGCCTAATAATGGTATGTACTTCTGACCCCACTGTTCCTGTACATATTTAATAATGTCGTATACCATATTTTCTGGGTAATCACGACTTAAAAATAAATTTTGTATGATCCTTAGCTCATTCTCCATAAATTCCTTTGTGGATGACATTCTTGCAGCTCGGATGCACTGTCCTTTTACTACGTTTCTAAAAACATGGGGGGGATGATTACTAGTGTAATGAATGTAATCATTTGAAAACGTAGGTTTTCTATACACTTTTGAGGTAAAACCTTCATCATTATGGCTAAGTAATACATCTAAATATGAAATTTCTGTGGAACTATAATTGTGTGTGAATTTTAGAAACTCCGTTGTACTGTTTAGGAATTCCATAAATTCCTGCATTCTATCCACAGATGCATTCCATAAAATAAATATGTCATCCAAATATCTAGCGTAGTATACTATCCACAGTAAGTAAAACATCAAGAAAGGGAATGCTTAGCCCAAACCCACTTGTTTTGAAAACCAGAAACTGTGTAGTTTGGTTCAAATCGTCTACTAATACAGAAAACTCTTGTGGGGTGCCAGTCCATAATAATAATAAATCATCTATGAATCTAAAGTAAGATAGCACCTTATCGAAACTCGGGTGATTAACCAAAAATTTAAGCTCCCAGTTGGCCATTACCAGATTGGCAAATGCTGGTGCCACTCTCGCCCCCATGGCCACTCCCGAAATCTGTTTATAAATGTGTTTGCCAAATCTAAAAAAGTTGTTGTCTAACTCAAGCTCCATAAGATCACAAATTGTGTTGACTTTAACATTGTCAACATCTGTGTGGCTAGTTAGGTACTCCCTCAAATATTCCAACCCTTCTTCTTGCTTGATGGAGGTGTATAAAGATTTGACATCAAGCATAGCAATACTAACAGACTGCAAAGGAATATTTATTTTACGTAATTCTTCCAATAAATGCCAGGAATCTCTAATATAAAATCTAGATTTCTGCACAATAGGATTTACTAAATGATCTAGCCAAATAGATATATTCTCTGTTTTGGATAACTTTGCTGAAATAATGGGTCTAAATGGTGGGTTGTCTACATCCACATGCAATTTCGGGATACCAAATAGTGTGGCCAATTTAGGATGTTCAACCAAGAGATATTCATAACTTTGGTGATCCAACTCACCCTGACTAAACATGTCAAACAAAAGTGTGTTGACCCTTAGGAAGCTATTGTTCACATCAGTGGCACGTACCACTTTATATGTCTCAGTGTCTTGTAACATATTAAACATTGAATCGTTGTACTGAGAAGTGCCCATGACCACAATCTTACCCCCTTTGCCAGCCTTCATAGTTCTAATGTTGTTTGGATCATCTATTTCATTCGTGTGGTTTGTGGTTTTCTGGAGAGTTTACCATGGTGACTGAAAGCAGCAATCTAAGCAGTCAAGACAGCTTGCTTGACATGACTGTGTATCCAGTTCCTGGCAGTGGTTCTACTTGTGGTATCAGTGGGGAGTATAAATCCCAGGAAGAACTTGTATCTTTGATCGTTAGGATAGTCAAAGATACTCTTCAGCATACTGATATTAAGGACAACGCATCTGATGTCCATTCAGCAGATACTGTGCATAGTTTGGCTTGTTTACTTGAGAATAAAGACAAAAAGGACAAGACATCTCCCCCTATTACTATTTCCAGTCCATCGAGGAGAGGGACAGGAAGTGACGTCACCGCCAGTACAAGTCGTTCAGTTACGGCAGTTACATTGGCATCTTTGAACAACAGCAATGGCGTGAGTCAAACCGATGTTTGGGATTATATTTGCAAAACGCACAATAATCTGTTTGCTGACATACAAATTGATACTTTGGACCGTGGAGCAAGTAAGTCACATAATGAAAGTGTTTACACGGACAATGTTAATTGCAGAAAAAGTATTTACGAACTAGAAAAGATGGTATATAGGCATGTTACACTAGAATTGGAGATCTCTTATTTGGGAGAATGTATTACAAGAAAAATTGTACCTCAGGGCTTGCAGACAGCCAAGTTCCCAAATTGTGTCACCGAAGGTGATGATTTGAGTACTAAGTTAATAGAACTTTACAACAACACTGGCTTAGCCATGATGGGTTATTTGGTCACCTTTTATGAGAACGAACTTGAAATTATTAAAGAGCACATCAAACAACTTGATGAAAAAATCAAGAGTTTCAGTTGTTTCAAGGATTACATCAATTTATATAATGGTGTGGAGGCAAAGGCCGATAGGCACCGGGCATCTATTGTGGCTAGAAAACACAACAAACTAAAAAGGGATAGTCTAGCTTATCAATCGAAACAGGCCTATGTATTGCATGGTAGGTCTGAAGAGAATTTGGACAGTGTTGGTGTCTCAGGCAATACTGTATGTTTGAATACAAATGATGGGGCCCAAGAGGTTACAAATACAGTATCTGCACCAGTGAATATTCACGTTGGAACCAAGATTGTAGACAAGAACACTGGACAAATTGTTGTAGCTGATGAAGAGGGTGGTACCATGTTTCCATCTTCAAACAAACATCCCTCTCATCAGTCACAAACAAATTATGCTCAAGTAGTAGCTGGAGGCAAACAGGTACAGAATCAGGGTCCTTTTCAGTCATCTATGATACAGAACAAACAGACTCAGAAGTGGAACAACAATTATTACCACAAATGGAAGGGGGAGGGGAAAAGGAAGTATCCCAACCAGAGGAAATACAAGTGAACAATTTTAGATAGGTTGATGATTTTTGTATTAATGTTATAAATCTGTCGAGCACTTTATTGTTCACTGAATTGGTAAATGTTTTGAAAAAGGGTTTTTTTTCATCCCGAGTAACAAAGTTAATAATGGGAGGTTGTTAATAGATTTTAGACTATATTTGAGAAAACTCAACTTGTGTTATATTATGCATGACGTGTTGGTTTAATCTCACACTTTGGCCACTGGTGGACCCAAGAAAGCTAGCACTTTTAACCCCCCTTTGCACAACACTCTTCAGGTATTTCAGAGTTTGTGTGAACAGGAGTTTAGAACGTTAAATAATGATGTGTGTGGAGACAATTTGGCTCCATCTGAAAGACAAGCCTTACATGAGTTGTGTAAAAATTCCAACATTAGAACTATGAAGGCTGACAAAGGGGGTAAGATTGTGGTCATGAACACTTCCCAGTACAACGATTCAATGTTTAATATGTTATAAGACACTGAGACATATAAAGTGGTTTGTGTCGCTGATATGAACAATAGCTTCCTAAGGGTCAACACACTTTTGTTTGACATGTTTAGTCAGGGTGAGTTGGATCACCAAAGTTATGAATATCTCTTGGTTGAACATCCTAAATTGGCCACTCTATTTGGTATCCCGAAATTGCATGTGGATGTAGACAACCCACCATTTAGACCCATTATTTCAGCAAAGTTATCCAAAACAGAGAATATATCTATTTGGCTAGATCATTTATTAAATCCTATTGTGCAGAAATCTAGATTTTATATCAGAGATTCCTGGCATTTATTGGAAGAATTGCGTAAAATAAATATTCCTTTGCAGTCTGTTAGTATTGCTACGCTTGATGTCAAATCTTTATACACCTCCATCAAGCAAGAAGAAGGGTTGGAATATTTGAGGGAGTACCTGACTAGCCACACAGATGTTGACAATGTTAAAGTCAACACAATTTGTGATCTTATGGAGCTTGTGTTAGACAACAACTTTTTTAGATTTGGCAAACACATTTATAAACAGATTTCGGGAGTGGCCATGGGGGCGAGAGTGGCACCAGCATTTGCCAATCTGGTAATGGCCAACTGGGAGCTTAAATTTTTGGTTAATCACCCGAGTTTCGATAAGGTGCTATCTTACTTTAGATTCATAGATGATTTATTATTTCTATGGACTGGCACCCCACAAGAGATTTCTGTATTAGTAGATGATTTGAACCAAACTACACAGTTTTTGGTTTTCAAAACAAGTGGGTTTGGGCAAAGCATTCCCTTTCTTGATGTTTTACTTACTGTGGATAAGGTTAACAACACCTTCAGTAGTCAGGTATATAGGAAGGAGGTATTTGCTAACCAGTATCTACATAAAGACAGCTTACACCCTATACTTATGAAAAAAGGTGTTGTAAAGGGGCAGATAATTCGTCTGAGTAGACTTACTACAGATGACACATTTTTTAAGGAAATTGAATTTTTGAGATCTTTATTTTTATGCAGAGGTTACACTTTAGATTGGATTCAAAACATAGAACAGGAAGTTATTAAGCTTAGAAAGGGTATTGCTAAACCTCTCCTTTTGTCTGATCATTTAGGTGTTAGCTCTGGATCCACTAATGCAAATGTTCTTAACACATACAATATTGCCTTTCCTTTACTTATTGTCAATGAAATGTGGTCCATTAAGGACACTATTATAAACAATTGGAAGGTGTTGTTAGGCAACAGGGATTTGGCTGGTATTTTAGGGTTTAAACCTATTTTTACCTATAAAAGGGTGACCAACATCACATCTATGCTTGAGAAAGATCATGCCAGACATAAAGACAATATTAGAGCTGTAAACATTAAGAGGGGTACATATGCTTGCAACAACTGTAGGCAATGTAGATTTATCAGCAATAGTACTTGTGTGTTTGTCAAGTCTGTTAACTACACGATTTGGGCTAAAGGTTATTATAATTGCAATTCGGATTATGTAGTTTACATTGCAAATTGTGTATCATGTGAACAGTATTATATTGGTAAAACCAAGAGGGTTTTGAAAAGGAGAATTTATGAACACAATTTAGCAATAAAAAATAAAGATAGGCTCAATTCTTTAGCTAAACATGCATTAGTTTGTAGGGATTTTAAGAAATTTGAGTTTTCAGTGTTGGACAAAATCAACACTAGTGATTTTGGAGGAGATTTTAATAACATTTGAGTGTAGAGAGACTCTGTGGCAACTTGTGTTGGGGGCCGATAAGCCGCCTGGCCTTAATGAGTCTATTAATTTAAAATGTTTCTTAAAGTATAGATAACACATCTACTAACTACACATTCATACATATATTTATATATATTTTATATAATTACAAAAAATTTTTTTTATTAATTTATGAAAACTATCTATACATATGTTCATAGAAATAAATATGTATTTACATATACATTTTTATGGTAACATACTTTCATGAATTGGGGTGTATTTGTTTATGTTTATTTTATGTGTATTTATGATTTTTTATCATTATTTCTTTATATATATTCATGTGTATATACATAATACTATTTTAACAAAGTGATTTAATTAACATGAGGTCACTTCCTGTATTATTAAGTATTTAAGGAACTGGGTTTATTGCGTAAGTGTTTCTGAAGAAGTTCACGTATTAAATTTGTGGATGAAAGCATTAAAAAACACTTGTTTGTTTGGTTTCCTGGTTTTCTCTACATATTTAGTGCAACTATTACATTATATATGGGACATATTAATGTCCTACAATCCCAGACATTTGCCCTTTGTAATGTTTTATGTCAGGACACACCTGCCCAGGGAGGGGCTGTCCCTCCTAATGTGGGACAGGTGGTAACCGTATGCCTATGGCTAGCTATACCCACACCTACCATAATGATCTACCTCCGAGTTGGCACTAACAGACACATGATGCGGACACACACACACACATTACAGTCACACGGAGACACACACGGCACCCTCAACACACACATACACAGACTATGGCGCTCACAAACACAGTTAAACACAGTACCTATGTGGACCGCAACACCGGCAGCGGTAACTAAATGTCCCTTCATATCATCATACTATTACTCGCAGTTGTACTGTTCTGGTACTGTGTTCGTTCAGTCTTTCAGCCTCTTGGTTACGCATGTCGGTATGTTACACATTCCATAGTTGGCGGTATCCTATTTATTTGTACCTCCAAGGTGTTATGAATGTTGTTGACCTATCTATATATATTTGCAGATATCGCTGAATCCGTATATATCAACATATATCACTCTATCGCCCTTTCTATCTGCATTATATATATGTATATATGTGTACAGATATATATATATATATATATATATATATATATATATATATATATATATATATATCTGACGGGGAAAGTGACAGGCAAGCTACACCTTTCATTGTGTACTTGTTGGCGTATACTGTTTCCTGGACTGCGCATATTTGTGTCTGTACCTGTCACATTACACACCTGCCGTAGGTTAGGGTTACCAGCTGTCCCACTCTGCGAGGGACAGTCCCTCTTTGGGCAGTTTTGTCCTGCAAAATATTTGTGAACATGGCAAATGTCCTGGGATTTTAGAACATACTTATTTCCTATAGTTTATGTAATAGTTGCATAAAACAGTTATTCTGTATCTGAACCACCTATATGTTCTAGAAACAGAATAAGTAAGTAACCATTACAAGAACGAGCTTTTATCTAGGCAAAACAGTGAAGTTCTGAATTTCGTACTGGCCTGGTGTATGTGTCGGCCTGCAGACATCTGATGTATGTCCCACATTGGTCATTTGAAGAGGTGGCAACCCTACCATAGGTACATCTTGCCTAGCAATAGTGTTAGGTGATTCTATACATGATTGCGTGTTCTACACCTGGCAGTGGTCATTTTACCCTTCAGAGCAGGTGCTATTAGTACAGGGGTGAATAATGCTGGTTTCACCTGTTCTGGACATCATTGACCGTGATCTGCGCGATATTCGGAGTAGCTTATCCCTGTTTCGCGCATATCCATATAGTCATATTTAAACGTCGCTTACCAGCAGTGGGCAATGCATATTCCCGGTAACGTGTGCTAAACATGATCTGCTGACCTGCATCTGACATGCATTACTCGTGCCTTCGGGATTACGTTACATCCCTTGCAGGACGTGGGACCGGGAACATGCACGACGGTCACTGCATTTAACATATGGCCATCTGGGATTTGTACATGTGTTATGTCGTTTTGTACGTGGAGTATACTATGGCTATTACTCCATACTGCACTCACATGGGTAACTCAGTTAGTTTAAATATTGATGAGTCCAGTTAATGGTATGTCCATGTGATGTTTACTGGATGTGCTCCGGCATTGGGTATGTATATCTCAGCGAGCCACACACGATACTGTGCTACACCTTCAAATGACCATGGGTGGAGCATGCTGGGGTGATGAATACCTGTCATGGGTGCACCCCATGCCTTGACACAACATCCATGATTATATTATATGGAGCCCCTCATTAATGCAGCAGGGACTCTGTGCTGAGTGTGTGCAGAACAGTGCTTACACACATGTGCTCCCACGATTGCCTCTGCTCCTCTACGCGACAGTTGGTTACTCGATGTTGTGGCGACAGCGGACAATGTTTGCCCCATTTGGTGTATGGCCTCTGACAGTTGGCTGTGAACCTACCGTTGTACCTGGGAACCTATACACACAGCACCACCATATGCTGATAGGCGCATGTACTGTTCAGGTGTTGACATTCCTTGTTCCAATAGCTGTTGTGTGTACAATGTTTGAGGGCTGCTTATGTGGGATTCACACAGTGGGCCACCTATACATTACAATTTACAGGTGGTCATGCTTGTGTGCCATCCATTTTACTGTGTGTGTGCAGGTGGAAAGGTGTGTCAGTCCGTAGGAGCCTACACTGTCAGAGTATGTGCTATACGTTCCCTCTTTGCCAAGGCATAGGCATATTGGGCACACCTCCATCTGCCTACTGGGGCTGGCACAGTGTGTTCATGGTCTGAATCCCTCTGTGCCTGTGATGGCCTTGGCAATTGCGGTGGGCTATGAGGGCCTTCACCATTTTGTCCCTGCTGCAGCTGTTTCCGCAGGATCATATTATGTAGCAGGGCACATACTATGACAATGTGGGCACACGTGCCTGGAGAGTACTGCAAGGCTCCACCAGATGTGTCCAAGCACTGGAACCATGATTTCAGTATCCCAAGCACACGCTCTATGATGATTCTGGTTTGTGCGTGTGCCTCATTATGGCGTTCTTGCATGGGTGTGTGTGCATTTCTGATGGGAGTCATCATCCACGGCTCCAGTGCATAGCCAGCATCCCCCACGAGGTGGCCATGTGGGATGTCCCCCCTGACAAATACCTGATACAGCTGTGAGGCATGCCAGATATGGGAGTCATGGTAGCTTCCAGGGCTGCCAGCACACACATCCATGATAATGCCCTGGTTATTGCACACGACCTGGCAGTTGATGGAGTGGAATCCCTTGCGGTTTATGTAGCTCCTACAATGCTCACCGGGTGGTGACTTGATTTGTATGTGTGTGCAGTCTATCGCACCCAGTACCTCCGGGTAGTGTGCCACACGGTGGAAGTGATGCATATTGCTGGCCAACTCCTCCTGAGTTCGGGGGAAGTATATATGCTCATTGGCATGTGGTAACATGGCATCCAGGAACTGGTGTAGTACCCTGGATGCTGATGCCTGTGAGATCCTCATTATATCTCCAGTTGGCCTTTGAAAGGTACCTGTGGCTAGTATTCGCATGCTTACACATACCTTCGTGTCTAATGAGATGGGTTCCCCTCTGTTATTTCTGGTTCTCAGGCGTGGCCGACACAGCTCCACTATTTGCTGTAAGATGTCCCTGTCCACCCTGTAACGCTCTACTATCTCCAGATCATGTAGCCCCTGGTAGGTTACCCTTGGTCTGAACACTCTTCTCCTCCTCCGGGGCCTGCGGTGGTTGTTGGCATCATCCTCCACAACACCGTCAGTCTCTAACACATGCTGATGAATCACAGCTATGGCAGCTCCTAACATGTACATTTTAAAAGTTCCCTGTGTGTTTACACATATGGTGCAGTGTTTGGGTATTCACAGGTGTGTGTAGGGTGCTTTCACACTTTATACTATTGTGCTGTGAACACCGATGATGTCATAGGGTGTGTATGTATGATCGTAGCTACTGGGTATCTTATGTGTTTTACTACCGGAACTACTATTGTGGTGCCTTTGGTGTTGAATTACATTTGGCTGCCGGGGATTACCTCTTGACCTTCCCTTTACATTTCTGCATGTTCCACCTACCATTTTCTGGCATGCATCCAGCAGCCTGCTTTCATTTGTACTTTCCTAGACCTGGCGTATCTTGCGTAATGTGTGCTATTGCGGGTCTACTGTCGGTTTGCTTTGCTCTGCTATGACAGATCTCCTATCTTTGCAATCCAATGCCTCCCCTCCTTTCTTTGCATTCTGATGCCTCCCCTATCCTGTTTTGCAGGTTTCTGCGAGCAGACTTGACAGCTGCCGTCGATTGGCTGCCGTGAGTTGATTGGTGTTGATTGCTCATTAGTACGCCAATTACCCTACTTCGACATTTCCTTCTTTTCTTCCCCTGACCTTCCTGTTTGTGCTATTGTTTGCGCCGCGTGCATCCGCTTACTGGGTTTTGGGCACATTTTCATCCCCGTACACATGCGCTTTTGGGCACCATGTGTGCTCTCAACTAAACGATTCTATACCTTCCTCCCCACCCCTGTCCTGCAGCTTTGCTTAGCAACGGCCAGGCCAGTTTGCATTGCTCCAATGTGCTTGCTGCTATGGTGGCATACCCCTCTGCTGATGTCATGTATCTCCTCTGAGCCACTCCTCGGTATTATAGCGCTGCGCCGTATGGTTCAACCTTCATCCGGCGGGACATTTGCGATTCAGTATTATCTGCCTCATTTGCATGGCATTGACTACTGATTCATAGTTACTGCGCCGAACACTGTCGCAGGCCCTTAGCAACCCTTGCACCTTGGTTGTGGTGTTCCATGCCTACCATTGTGTATTATGGTGTAAACCTGCTTTGTATTACATTGCGATTTTATGACATTTTTATATATTTTCTTTATGTTCCAGTTTGCGCACACATGCCCTGCAGTTGTACTGTGCGTTACTGTGGACATGACATTAAATGTTGTTTTTTAGGTGTTGTGCATCTTTTCTTATGCCATTGGCTGTGTATTTAGCCATTGGCATATGTTAACTTTGTAATACATGAGTCTGGTCTGCTTCCATAACTCCGATGTTCTGTTTGGGAAAATGTAAACCGTGTTTTTTGGTTTACATTTCCGTGGGCTTTCACTACACCTGCACCACTTCATGAATCACTATCTGCCTTCATTTGCATGGTGCAACACTGCACATGGGGTGATTAGCATACCTATGCCGAGGGCTGCGCAGTTCTGGCATATGCCGGTAGTGCACATGGTATTGGATTGTACCAGAATCGCTCGACGGCCATATTTGGCGTTATTCCGCCTACGCTGCGCCTGCGCCTGGCGCAAGCTTCATGAATCCCGGGGGTATTTTTTGATCATAATTTAAAGCTGACATTTGTTTGTTATGCCTGTGTTTTCTAACTTCTTGTATTATATGGAAAATAAAATTCTGCTTGCAACATCTGCCAAAAAAGAACTGAACCAAATGGTACAGTTCTCTATCCAGTAATTTGTCTTTGGTAACTAATTTAGCCAAACTTCCTGCCTAACTTTTTATTACATTTGTTTTTACATACAATTGGTGAGCACTTAATGTGTGTATGTAGTCATTATTGAATACAGGCTTCCTATAGATATTAGTCAAAAAATATATATTTGTCTTTATCAAAACTTTATAAAATGTCTAGAAAATTAATAGATCAAATGACATGAGACCAAAGAATACCTAAAATAGTATTCAGTTTATTTGTAGTATTTTTACACATGGCAGACAACAGAATGTATATATATTTATGTTTTATTTCATCATGATAATTTTTTAATAGTTGTTGAATGGTGGTAGTGAATATTTAACTGTTGCTTTAAGTATGATTGTTTTTAAGCAGGCAGCTGTCATTTTTGCCATTTAAAAATGGTTAATGTTTCTTTTCTCAGGTCTGATGAAGTCTACCTTAAAGTAAAAAAGCTCTAAACTGAATGTTGTGTTTCTGTAAATAAATCAAGGAGACTGTGCCATAGGAAGCTATTGTTATTTTTTATTTAATTTTTTTTATTTGCTTTACAGTTCTGTCCAAGGGAGGTTATTTGTTGTTTTCCTCATATTCAGTTTGTCATACCCCAAAATGCTCCAAAACGTTTGTGATGGGGACTGCTTTTTGTTATTTTTAAGTTAACTTATCTTTTTTCTGCACTATATTTTGTGTCCTCATAACATGAAACAGCCTATACATAATAAAAAAGCATTTGTTTCCTGCATTTAGTTATTGTGACAATGTAATCCAATGGCTTTTCAGAATGTCTCTGGAAACAGTATCAGTGTTTCTTTGTGATTGAACTACTCTGATTTATACCAAAAGTTTATTGTATATTTATATTTTCCATACAAAGCAGGTAAATAATAGGAATCTGTTAATATACAATATTCTAGACTAGGCATTCTGTATACCCTCCAAGAGGCCAGTCTAGCAACTTTACTTATTTGTCTGTGACTGTTACAATTTTCAAGTGCTGCTAAAAGCTACATAGGGTATTTCATACTGTCCTCAGTTTCTTATGGTTACTTGGATAACAGTAACAATTTGGCCAAAAATAAAAATGCTTACCAGTTTGATTTTATAACACTGCAGGATAACACAGTCCTCTTCTTCAAAAACATTACTCCTGCAAGTACCTGGAAGGTTTTTGCTTTACTTATTTGTCTACTTTGTAACACTTTACTGATGTTAGCAAGACAAATTCTCAAATTGTGTACCCAGTTCTGGAGCTTACATGGACTGAGCCCTGACTGTGACCCAAATGACTTCAGTTCAGTTAATGGCTTGGGTGCTGGAGGAATCAGATGGGCAGTAGAAAGGGATGGCTTCTTGTTGGCTGACTGTCTCTGAGAGGGGGGAGGAGTTTCTGACAGTGATATGATCTGCTCATAGTGATAGGGGCATTGTTATAATTATATGGCAGATAGTCTTTACAATTTGGCATAGAAATGCAGGCTAAAGCTAACTGACTTTATGTATGGTGATATGTATGATGTTAATAGCTCTTCCCATTTAGGGCACAGGAAAAATGTGGTTTTATGTGCAGGATTGTGATGCTGCCTGCTGTTATACTCCAAGCCACTTTTCCTTCCCAACTTGCTAATGGAGTGATTCCAGCTCAGGGGGAAGTACTGGGGACATATAGGAAAAAACAGAGAATTAGGAACAGACTTAGGGTAGATAATGATCAGCTGGAAGGCAAACAAAGGAGCCATAATTAAAAAAAAAATCTTGGAATGCAAGTTGGTGGTTGGTTACCAACACTTAAAATTACAGAAAATGTGTTGCCTACTTTTTGTCATGCAACCTGAAACAAATTATTTTCTAAAATAACATAGGTTCATAGGTTGGTACTAGGCTATCGGCCCTAGGGCCTATACAAACCTAGCCATAACAATTCCCTGGCTATTTCTTCCCACAATATTTACTTCCCTGGACCCCTGTCTAGCAGGGCAACTGATGTGATCCCCGGGGTGAATCATGAGCTTTGAACAGTGAAAATGGTGGAACACTCATTACGTACAGCAGGGGAAGCAATGGAAATGAAAAAAAGAACTTCTGAACACTAAATATCTAGGTGATATTTTTGAGAGGGAGAGAGAGAGAGAGAGAGGGAGAGAGAAAGAGATGCTAGGATAAAGTTAAGTACAGTGTAGCATTAGTCCAGTGAATTGCTAGAAAATGCATTTCCATTCAGATGTGTAACATATCAGTTACATGTTATGTTAGCAAGCAGGATTTCTTATTCCCACTGTAGGGAGTCAATTAAAGTTTGAGAAGAAAGAATACAGACAGGTCATTTCTTCACAGAGGAAAACCTTGCTATTTATTATTGGTGGGTCTCGATGTGTAGAAAGTATTTGATAGAGTTAGTTGGGGTTTTATGAACAGACCAGTTACATTTGCATTTCCTGATGCAATCTTCTTCTTCTTTCGGCTTTTCCCAGTTAGGGGTCGCCACAGCGGATCACCTGTCCACTCATGATTGGCAGTGGAGTTTTATGGTGTTGAGTTGCCAGCCTGGCACCCAACCTTCCACAGAAGGCACATACATGCACACACTCACAACTAGGACCAATTTAGTGTCCATTCCACCTACAGCATGTCTTTGGGATGTGGGAGGAAACCGGAGCACCTGGAGGAAACCCACATGACCACAGGGAGGACATTCAGACAGGATTAATTGCAAAGATATAAGAAGACAAAACTTTCAGGTCTAAATAAACCCTTCCTTAGTGCACTGATGAAGGGTTTATTTAGACCTGAAAGCTTTGCGTTTTTAATAAAGTTCATTTTTGGCGTATCCTTAGTCTGCGGTTGTTTGCTGTTTTAGTGTTTCATTTTCTGCAGACCTGGTTAACCGTAGTGCTAGTCCTTGTCATTTTTGTTTTGGAAGATATAGGAAGGGTCAGAGGCAAGAATCAAGGAGAGTTCCTCTTTGACAGGCTATACTTGAATAGAGGATCCAGGCGAGGTGCCTTATTTTGTTTATTTGCATTATACTTAGAGCTGTTGAAAAAGAAAATAAGGGACTAACAAATTCAAGAGTTTAATTGGTATGGTACTCAAGGAAAATATCCTTATTAGCAAATAATATTATTTTGTACTAGATAAATCCAGAAAAATATATTTCAGTGAGGCAGTTTTAACTTTTTTTAGGATATAAAATAAATGAAGATTAAACAAAGGCTATAGCTATAGATTCTGTTCCCACACATGAACTGGTTAAGCAATACCAATATTTATGGTTGTATAATAAGATGAACTATTTATGTATATGGATAATTTATTATAGCAGCTAAATATCTTTGTGAAGAGTTTAAACAAAAGATAAAACAAAAGTGAGAATATGGAAGGTCTGAACTATAGATATGAATAGCAAGGTACAAGCAATGAAATTGTTCCTAGTCACTTTAATATTCGATGCCGGGCAGGCCTACTTTTATCAACCACCAGAGAAATTGTGGACTCCAATTACTAAAGAAATGAACGGAATCATTTGGGAGAGAAAGAGGACAAGAGTCAAGTGGAATAAGTTGCTTCTCCTCACAGAATAATGTGGTTTAGGATTATCAATTTTAAGGTATACTTTACAGCTACACACCTAAGGCTGATATACATAACACAGGTAGAAGACTACAAATGAAATGGAAAGAAATGATGACACAAGAGGAAGTTGATAAAATAAGGAAAGAGTAGGATTTTGGATGCAGGCCTTTAAGAAGGACTATAACAACCATATAGAATATTATATTTACAAAGTAGCTGAAAGTATTTTGAGAACTAAATTAATATGGAAATGGAGAAAGGGGATTTTATCATTATATATAACTGTAATAGGGGCATAGATAATATGCAATAAGATGCTGGAACTTATTGGATAAAATTAGCAAAGGAACCAAGATATTGGTTGCAAATAACTAGGGAGAGGAAAGTCACAGAATGGGATGAGACAAAGTAGAAGTCTGGACTGCAGGTTAGAGACTGCCATGACTTGATATAGTAAAAGCAGACAGGCAAATGTTAAGTAAAAGACAAGTTGGATTGAGTTTATAGCTAGGTTTATAGATAAGTATAGAGCAGAACTGTGTTGAGAAAATGGAATAATTTGTAGGGCATAGAAAATATTCCATGATAATTCTAAGAATCAATCAGAAGAGTTTAAAAAATATTAGGAAATTAGAATGGAAAGGCAATATAAAAAGGAGCAATGGGATGACATTTGTATGGCTGTCACATATGCAACAAAATTTCGAAGGTTTAGTACTTTTTCATGGAAGTATTTGCATAGTATTTTTATACCCCAAGATGACATCTGAAAAATTTTCCACTGGTAAACAGCAATCACTGAAGGTGTGATGGGGAAAAAGGAAGGCACTTGGGAGCATGTTTTTTGGAGAATGCAATGACTTGATATATTTTAAAATTTCCCTACATGGTGATTTGTCAAAAATGTTGGGGGATCAGATTATTGTAACAAAGGAAATTATTCTTTTAATCTGGAATATAGAAACTGAATTACCTAGACACGTTACGACCCTACTAAGTTTAATGCTGTTGACTGACACAAAAGCAATTATTAAAAAATAAAATCAAAATCGAAACCAACCATAACAGTGATCAGATGATAGATTCACAAATGTTAACACACAATTATTAAAAAAAAGAAATAAAAATTTAAACCAGCCATAACAGTGATCACATGACAGATTCACAAATGTTAACGCACATAATAACTTTGATCAATACATAAACTGAAAAAAAAACCTCCTACAACTAAGGAGTATAATAAGTGATAGCTATTCTTAGTCATTATCAGAGTACGTCTAGAGCATATGCATGAACATAATTGATTAACATGGAAGAAACTAAGTGAATATGAACGCTATGATTGTCTTTAAATCCACTGCATTTACACACTTCTGAGGGGGTGATTTTTCAGCTTTTTCTTAAATCTGGCAAAATCCCTTTCATTTTAGATGTAGGCAGGAAGGCAGTTCCAACTAAAAGGGACTGTGTTGCTAAAGGCTGTCTTCCCACTGATCACATTGTATGCTGGCCTTTTAAGGGACAGGGCTCCTTGATCAGCTGACTTTCAGGTATCATAATGGGATGCTATGTATAACCAGCTTGCTGGCTGCTGACTGATGGAGGCCAGCGTTCTAAGTGTAGAAGTTTAAAGGCAGTAGTATAGAAGAGTTTGGATCTTGCCATTATTAGCAGTCACCTTCCCTTCTACAGAGACAGCAAATGGTATTCCCAGCTATAAGCAAAACAAATGAAACAACATATTTTGTTGATAGTCATTTGCAACATGTGAGAGTTATATAACTCATTTAGACAAGCGTGTGCCTCCCCAATGGCATTGTCTAGTGTTGTGAAAATATGGGAAATGTCTTTTCCAGGTTCATAAAGGGGATTCTTCTACAGCAGTAATGGCTTAAGTAGTCTTTTTCCATAATTTATTCCCATTTATATTTCTATAGCAGTTATTTGGTCCAAGATTCATAACTCTGGAAAGCATTGCAAACTGGGGGTAGTCTCCTAATCCAGCTCTTCTTTTGGTTGGTATAATGATCATAGGTAGTTTTCCTTATTGCCTTCACCTGGGAAGATATCTTCTGGGAACTCTGACTGGTCTTGCACTGTAGACAGATCCTTTGATATCAGATACCAATGTTATGCATGTGTCACCCTAACATTGAATGTGTGAGACAACACTGCATACAGAATACATCCCGCCTCCTTTCCCTGAGACTGTTTTTAATTGGTCGGTGTCATTTCTAGCCTTACTGTCTCAGTCCTTGCTGTGCCTCTCTTAATATTCTGTGAAGTATCCCTTGTTTCCTGTAGTGATGATAAGAAAGATCTGGTGATTTCAAGATGGGAACAAATTAAGGAAAGGCAGGGAAAGCCCAAGGGGAGGGATGTGCCACGTAGTCTCAGTAATGATGGTGCAAGTCCTATCTTATCCTGCAGCCAGAAAGGCTGTTCATAAATCGAACATCATAATGAATACCATATAACATTAATTTTCCAAGCCAACATTACTGCTAACATATTTGCTGAAGCACTTCCTTTAATGCAGCCACCCACCGAATTACCAGGTCATTTACCTTGACCATTCAATGGCTGCAGTGGATGATGTAGTAAAGCTTAAGCATCTCTGAGAATACCTGCATATCAAGAGTCACACAGAAGTTATTAAAGCTATCACTGCTTAGCAGGATTCATGTCCTTACACTTTTCTTCTTCCCTAATGTTTTCTAAATATACAGCACCTTACTAATATCTTCAAACAACAGGAGGCTGTATAAAAATCAAAAGGTTATGACTATAACTTGTTTGGGGCAACAAAAAGAACATGGTCAGCTGAATTAAAATGAATGTTCTTACTAATTATTGCAGCTTAGGCCTTCCACACATCTTGTGCCTTCTTCCTCCACTCCAGTCTTAAGGATATAGCTCCCAATACTCAACTATAAGTCTTGTATGAAACCACTCATATAGGTCTTATTAACATATCTGTTAACCTTGATTTTGTTGGTACTCTTGGAAGGGAGCTGTCTTTTTTGAGACTGGGACCTAGCAAATATAGCTGCAGCTCATTAGCATTAAGGCTATGCATATCGATTGCCTTCTTTGAATGGTCAACATTTCTTTGTTATTAAAATATTATACCTTCAAGAAAGCAGCATTATGCAGTAGTTGTCAGGGAAGGTTACCCCCCACTCACACTACGTGTATGTATGTATATATATATATATATATATATATATATATATATATATATGTGTGTGTGTGTGTGTGTGTGTGTGTGTGTGTGTGTGTATATGGAGAGAGAGAGAGAGTGAGGGAGGGGGAGAGACTATATATTTGTGATGCATTTAGATTATTTCATTGACAGGATAACAAATCCTTTATGTACCAATCAGAAATTAATGCTAAGACATTGATATGATAGCACTAGAAATGATCACAAATGATGCAAACAGGATAGAAAACAAAGAGGAGGCATAAACACAGAGAGAAAACAAAGAAGCTGACAATACAAAATTACGGTTGCTGTTAGGTACGGAATGACAGAAATGATATCTGAAGTACTGTCACATCACATTCCAGTCTAGGTATTGACGTTAACTACTGCAGTATTATCCTGATATTTTGCAAATGCAAGTCTCAGTTTAGGCCCTAATTTAAAGTTGCATTGTTTGTAACCTTGTCTTTGGTGTTATGTTAAAACTTCTGCTATACGGATTTTATGAGGAAGATATATACCTTTTCTTCCATGACTGTTGTTTGAAATCCTTATGCCTCCTCGTTACAGATTATATGTCACATTTAGGGAAGTACAAAACAGAATAATGTTTGGTGATTATACGTGATGGAACAGGAGCAGTGAAAAGAGATAAATGCCTATATAAACTCCTGAAAATAAGAACAAAATGTATTCAGTTTGGAATAAAGTCCATATGCCCAAGTCCTCTCTTTACTGATCTTGTTATCTCCTACTGTAAGGTGATACAGATGGATATCCTCTCTAGTGTGAGAAAGGTATGATGGATGAATTTCAATAACAAATTCATCTGGAAGTGGACAAGTAGGACTTTATATGGGAACTGCTGAGATGAGTACATGCTTATTCTGTGCATCTGTATATATTCAACATTGTGGGCACGTTGTTTATATCATTGAAAATGTTGTATAGCAATGACAAGTAAGATTTAAACTAAACTGCTGAATTTTAATGATGGTGTTAGCTAATTCCAGAGGTTGATATTAATTTTAAAACAATATAATGTGGCACTATTAGACAGTACCTGTTGTGATGAACTTACAGCCAGTCTTTTTTTATCTAAATGAAATTTAGAAATAATCTTAGCAGATGTCAGAGAGGTAGTATTATCCACATAGCTGGTGCATTAAGAAAGCCCTTTAGACTATCACTGATTGATGGTACAAACAGGTGAAGACACTAGGAAACCTACTGTATTCTAGACTGATACGATAAAAATGTTCCAGTGCTTTATGGAAAAAAACGAGTACACTATAGCTTTACAGTTCTTTAGAATATAATTAATATTACAGTATATTGGGGCCACAGTGTTTGGTTGCTGGATTATTTTAGCAGTTCTCCGCAGGAGAGGTGAGTGGGTCACTATCCTTCACTCCTCCTCCTCCCTGCCCAGCTCATTCAGTGCCAGTGCTGCTAAATGAACCCTGGTTGCTTGAATTGCAGTCAGGGCTCCATTTCTCTGCATCACCGAGGGAAGCTACAGAAGCTACAGCTAAGTATTTCTAATGGAGACAGTGGTGGCAGACAAACCATAACATGAATTAATTTCAAGCTGATCGGAACATAGTAGTGTTTTGGTAAGACTAATAAAGCATAGCTTTGAGACATGTTGCTTAAGTGTATAGGGACTGACCTAGAAAAACTAATCTCCTGGATTTAGTGTACCTGCTGTAGTCCTGCAGAGTAAGTAAAGGTTTGTGAAGAGTCCAGAGAAAATTCACAAGTTCCTTATGCCAAAATCTAATGATGAGCTGTAGAATATCCATCATAGTGGTTTTTAGCATTTAAATATTTTTTGAACACGGAATCATTTTTAATGTCACAAACCTCTACTCAAAGGGCCTGAAAATGATGTCTCAGCTTTGAAGCAGTGTGTGAAATGTTCTTTTTTCTTTACATTAGAACTGAGAGCCTTAGTTGGAACTAGAAAAGGGGAGTAAAGTTTAAAATGGTCCCTTTTCAGATTAATACCACTCTGAGTTTTAGAGGACACATGGTGAAGTGATAAGACCACTGATTTACATGTATTTATAGAGGAATCCACAGGAAAATAAAATTTGATGTAGTAAATTAAATGGTATCTGTGTAGCCTGTTATGAATACAGAATGAAGGTCAAAATATCATTAACAAATAGGGCAACCTTTTTTTCTAGCAAGTAGGCAATCTTATGTTTAAGCACTGTGCTTTTAGCAAAATCTTTGATCAGTGTGCCTTCCTTAATAGCTTGCACTAACAAATCAGCGCTAACTGAAAAAGAGTATCTATTAGACATCACTTCTTCTTACCTCAGCATATATGAAAATGGTTTGAGATAAAGGATTCTGTGTTAATTGCTGATTGTGGGCTGCAGCAGAAAATTTCAATACTGTTGATAGATTTTTTTTAGTCTTTATATCTTCACTGTCTGCTAACCATAAGCCCTCCTACAATGGACTGGTGAAGCAATTACTGGTAATGGGAGATCACTGTCCAAGCAGAGCTATATATATATATATATATATATATATATATATATATATATATATATATATACACATACACACAGATGCTATTGTAGGCAATGCCTTTTCTTGAGGGTGTACGCATTCCAGCAAATTTCCCATGATGCGTACTATGCATATGGTTTGGTAGGAACCAAGCATATGTCCTAACTATTGCTTCCAGATCCATTTCTCGATAGCTGTCTTCATTGCAGTGACTCAGACTGCCTTCCACCCCACCCCAAGCTAGCTGCTGTTGACCACTCACTTCCATCCTCCTGTGAACCTCCACCTTCAGGATCTGAGCTGCTTATTGAACTTGGGTCATCTAGGCTGTAGACAAGAGTTTATTGCTCTGTACCAAGGAGTTAGACTTCATGCTGATAAAAGTTTCAAAAAGTCCATTTATTTAAGTGTAATACATCACAGAGGTAAGACCAGCAAAGAGAACAAAACACTTTCTGTATATCTAAACGTAATAATACACACTGACAACTTGTTTCACATACCCATCTGAAAATAAAATGTATTTATTTATTGATTGATTTAATTTCGTTTGACTTAATTTGTTAACCATGTACCTTTTCAATCACAGCCTAGATACACATCTGAAATGAAAATCACTGGACAAGAATATTCAAAATAAATACAATACAATACAGTCACCTGTCAGAAAGCAATCAAGAATGTTCAAATATATATTCAATATAGTCTGTTAAAATTTAATGCAAAAAAGTAACATTTTTATACTGCCCTGGTAGTTTTGTCCTTTCATAACTAACCTATAGCCAGATCAGTTTGAAAAGCTGTTTTAAAATCTAGATCCATTAAACACGTTTTATTGTTCAAACTGTATTTCTAATTTTTTTTTTAACATTGTCTCGTTAAGATTTCTAGGTGTGTTATGTAATCATTGTTGCCATTGGTTGATTCTGGTCATGTGATACCTAGAGTGAATGTATTTAAACATTGACACTCTTACTCTCAAACCTTTTTAATTTATTGGAGAAAGCACTGGTGTGTGAAAGCTTATATCTATTGAATAAACTTCTTGTTTGTGGTGTCCTAAAGCTGTGAGCTGTTTGTTACATTGATTTCTTATGCTCGAGCTTGGCCTTTACCTGTTTTGAGCTACCTGCCTTTGTTGGCTTGTTAGTAGTCATCCTTGACAATCTAACCATTTGTCCCATTGTAACATAGTTTTTGATATATATGAGGTGACATTTATTTTCTGCTAACAAATAGTAAATAAGTAGATTTTGTAAAATGTTTTCTGTTAGACTTATTCCTGTTTTGGCCTACCTTATTGTTATTATCTAAACATGAAATATTCTTACCTGACATTTTCATAGAGAATTAAAACTGTTGTTCATAATATTTACAAATTCTTAATGTACATTTCTGGATCCATTCCATAAAACAAAGCTATCATAATAACGTTTTCCAGTTAAATATGGATATGAATAAGGTGGACTCTCCTAAAATGAAAAGTGGTGATTTGAGAGTCATGACTTTTACAATGTCTGATAAGGAATAACACATACCAGTGTGGGATTATTTAGGGCTACTCATAACTTCCTTTAGAATGTAGCGTCCAAGCTGAAATAAGCTAGTGGATGAATTATATTTGATTGCTGGTATACTATTAGGCTTGATTCTGCCAATTAGCATGTTTAGCTGTTTGCAAAAAAGGAGGGATTACCACCCATGATCCATGTTTGCTTTTCTGGTCAAAGTAAGTCCTTTGTTGTTTAAGAGCCTTCTTGGCAAGCTTTCTCAGCTGTAAATAGTTTTCTCTTAGTCTCAGGAACACTGTTGTCAGGGTGACCTGGCTACAGTTTTCATCATTAATAACAAAAAAGGTCACATGGTATTTAGGATTGCTTGTCTGGCTGTACTCCTCATAAGTCAAGGGAAATATTTTCCTTGAAGTAAAGATAGAATATTGGTTAAAGTAGAAGTAACATTTTCAGAATTTTTGTTTTTTGCAAATATTTTCCAAGTTAAAGTTAAATGTTTAAAGTTTGTCATAAAGAGCATAGATTTTCGAGGAGCTCTCTTGCCATGTATTTTAAGCAGTAGTGATTTATTTTAACTTTTGATGGCTCAGAAAAATGTGACTAGACTGGACACTTGGAGGAAGAAATGAGCATATTATATTCTTACTGACTTATTGGTGATAGCCCAGTGCAAGAATAAATAATTTTTAGACAGAGAAATGGTTATAGCAAATTCCATAACCAGACAAATGAAGTTAAGGTCTGTACGTACACACACACACACACACACACACACACACACACACACACACACACACACACACACACATCTATCCATTTCTTTCTCTTTCTATAAATATACACACACACACACACACACACACACACACACACACACACACACACACACACACACACACACACACACACACAAACACACACACACACACACACACACACACACACACACACACACACACACACACACACACACACACACACACACACAAATATAGCTATACATACGCATATGCAGTCCTACTCAGTATTCTGAAGTCTGAATAAACTTACATTAGTGGGTACTTGTGTATTATTGCAACCACATTTTGAAGTTGCTGTAAGTCTTAATGTTAGAGCAAAATTACTTTCTGTTGCAGTGAAAAGGGGTGTGTAAACTCCAAATTAGCATTGTATCAGTTTGGTTCTGAAACAGGAGAAGGAATAATGACAAAAGTCCTCATCCTGGGTAATGTCCTGTAGCGCTGTAACTGAATGCAAAATGTCATTAAGGCATACAGTAACAACTTGTCAGTAACAGCAGTAACGATTTCTTTAACGTTTATTTTCTCATTCCCCTTCTACATGTAGTAATTTTTTTTGTGACTTTCCACATACAGATAGACATGTTTAAGGGCGTACACATTACTACATAACGTAAATAAGCTTCTACAAACAAACGCACAGGTCTTTGCAGGTATTTGCGGGCTGCTTAACAAGCTAAATATAAGTAAATGGCAAAATCGTAGCTTAAAAATAAAGACCACAGCTATGGTCCTTTTGTACAATTCACTTAGCTAGACAGGAAAATCATCTGGAGACCCAAACATTTTTCAAAAAAGGCCATTAAATATGGAATCCCAAAAACAACAGTAGCTCATTCTAAAGTCATTCATCCCTTGTGATCTGTTGTTTCCGAATAATGAATCACGTTTGTGAAAACTGACGCACAAAATAGTGACAGTATTTAAGCATTGCTCTTTGAAATTTTTAGAAGCGAGAAATCACTACTTATGTATTATCGAGTTGTTTGGAACCTGATTGCGATAATATGTAAATACCCATTAATGTCAGATGAGCACACTATGTCTGCACAGTTTCAAATGAGGACAGAGTACTTACTAGAGGCCTATACTCCTGGGTATTCCAGTGACAATTCAGAACATATATAATCTGTGTATCTACCATACTCTTTGTCTAGTTCTGTTAAGGTATAGTATGACTTTCTATAACCAGAGCCTTGTATTAGGAGACATAAACACGTAACTCATCAGATTTGCTGCAGAAACTATCAGTATTTAGCAAAGCTCATTTCAGACTACAAACTACACGAAGGCAGCTGACTAAAAATAGTGATATCGTAATAATGTGTGCATCAGAATATGGGTTACTCTTCATTTGAATAGAGTTTAATAAAATATGCTGCACTAACATTTTGTAATTTTAGATTTAAATTACAATGTCCAATACAACATCTTCTAGAAGGGGGAAGTAGACAGTATAAGCAGATACATAAGGGGATGAGCCATATAAATTGTTACTACAGCTAAGGGTAAAGATAAAGTGGGGCAATTTTATGGGGAAGTCTTGTTAAAACTTCTAAGTGAGTATATTGCATAGGACTTTTTTTGCAACAGTTGCAGTCAGCAACAGGTGAAGTAATGAGAGATACAGTTTAAACAGCATTGTAATGAAAATCAAGAGAACTGTCTTTACTGTGATAAAGTATAGACACTGCAAATTACACAGAATCCAGACGAAGAAAGGTTAGGATTGTTAAAGCAGTTACAAGGCTGAAAAGGAACAATTAGTCAGGGGAGAAAACAATAAACTTGTGTGGCTAATCTTGGGTCGGAGAAGCTGGAGTGGGAGATGTAGGCCCCACTCGGGTCTCCAGTAAATCGAACTGTAGTGTTCAGCAAAAAAACAACTATGTCAGTAAACCAAAAGAGTAAACTAAGCAGATGTGAAGTAAGTAGGTGTACTAATAATTCTTAAAGTCACAGGAAGTGAGTAGAACAGTAGGACAGTACAAGACTCTCCAGCAGAAACACAGATACTGCATGGCAGGAAAACCTAATCTAGTAACAGGCCTTCACCAGCAGTCAGTTTATATTTAAAAGTGAAATCAGTACTCAACCAGCAGAAATGAAAACACTTTAGTCAAAAAGTACTGTTGTACAGTGCAGGTAACATCAAATTATCAGCAATTAGCCTGTTGTGAAAATGCTCATTCATACAAATTAGTAAGAAAATTCAAAAGATCAGGCCTCATTAGAGTAAATGTACATTCATTCAGTAAACATTTCACTTAATATGTCACAGTTTTGAATTAATGTGATCCTTGTTGACACTCCATTGACAAGCACTTAGTTAATGGCTGACTCTGCTGAGTCTCAGGTGAACTGAAGGACCATAAAGGACCATAAATACATAAACGCCAACATGGTACCCATTTGAAATGTTAGGACCCACTAGAGCTAGTCCTGAAACACTGAGACTGAAAGGCTGAAAGATCGGACTTACATATACTAAGTCTGAGATGCCATTTCTAGGAAAATTCCCTTTTCTCAGAGATATAGCAATTCTGGAGTTGCTATATACAAGTTTAGTGTGTGTGTGTGTGTGTGTGTGTGTGGGGGGGGGTGCATGGGGGGCTTGCCCCTCCTGAAAAAAGAAAAAGAAGTTTTAAGGAGATGAGTGATTTTCGAGATTTGCTCTTCTATGTTTTCAGTCTTTTTTTTTTTAGCTTGTTGGCACTCAGCATTTCGAGCGAAAGCATTTCAACAGGAAGGCATTTAACACCACAGTGTAATGTCATGTAGAGCATAAGTGTAAATATATGAAGAAAAACTCTGGAGTTTGAGTAGCAAATTAGTACACCAGTATAATCTATGATGATATTTTATTTCTACTCATATAGATAACATCTGTAGAGAGAGATGATTGCTGTTAGAAATTAACCTGAGATCCTTCAAGCTGTAAGACAGAGATATTTAATTTTGATGGAGATCTCTGCCTTCCTGTTGAGAAAACAGTGCTGAAGAGAAGTAAAGTATCATTTGAGTCATGGATTTCTAAACTACGTGAGTGAACAATGACTGCCGGCTCAGCAAAGTGCTTTGAGAATGAGATGATATGTTTCTAGGTTTTTTTTTTTCTTTTTTGGCTTTTAACAACTTCTGAAATAGAGGAGTTTGGATGGACAGGATTAGGAATCAGTATAGTAGAGGGTCAGCTCAGGTTGGACGGTTTGGAGACAAAGTCAGAAAGGCAAGATTGTGTTGGTTTGGACATGTGCTGAGGAGGGATGAAAAAGGATGCTAAGGATGGAGCTGCCAGGTAAGAACAAAAGAGGAAGGCCTAAGATAAGATTTATGGACATGGTGAGAGAGGACATGCAGGTGGTTGGTGTGACAGAAAAATATGCAGAGGACAGGAAGAATTGGAAACGGATGATCCACTGTAGCGACCCCTAATGGGAACAGCCGAAAGAGAAGAAGAAGAAATAGAGGAGTTTGAGGGAATGCATATTGGAGATCTTTGCTTCAGCTGATGAAAATTGTGTAGTTCATGAATGCTTGATTTGAGGAAGCCTGGTGCAAACTAGAGAAGCTGATAATGATTAACATGACAGACAGATCCTATTCTGGAAGACACCATCTTTCTGTCAAAATGAAAAAAATGTTTCTGTTCAGATTTCACTCACAAGAGATTTATATTTTCTATGCTTGGAATGTGTGCTGGAGTGTTTTCCTGATGTGGTAGTCAGTGAGATATGTTGATCTGTATTGTATGTTCCCTGATCACAGTTATTGAGCAGAAAAGATAGGAGTGGGCCACTCCTTGTGTGTTGAAATATCAGAAGCGTATTGTCTATAATAGGGAATCATGTCGGCTCATTGAAAGTAGTTTTGGCGATGATACAAAGTTTGAAAACTTCTAAATGAAACTACTTTTGATGAACATAAAAACTTTTTTTTGCAGGGGAGCAAGCTCTCCTCCAACCCCCTCATGTGCAGGGACACCTTCCACACCCTCAAACTTAGATATACCAACTCCAGGATAGCAAACTCTTCTGTTGGGGAAGTTAGTTTTGCTGAACAGCATTTGCGCATTTTATGTTCGGTGAAACTAAATTCACCAATTTGACAAGTTCCCTGTCTATAGAAATCTGTAAAGTACCTAGTATGAGGGCTATGTTGGAGATTGAATTTAGACATATAACCAATATATCTTTAAGCTGATACATTGTTTAGAAGGAAAGGGTCCTTCAACTTTATGATCCTGAAAAAAAATCCCCAGGCATAATCCAAGGTGTATGTGGTCAGTTTTTAATATGGAACTGTTGAAACAAAGGGTAGACCTTAAATGATGACAGTCTAGTTGTACCACCAGTGAAGCTCTTTCAGAGTTTTCAGAGCTTGAGAAATACCAGTTAATAAGCTAATTGTTGAAATAATTTTTTTGTTTGAAATTGCAGCATCATTCTCAGAGAAGACAAGATACTGCTCAAGACAAGTGTCTTTCCTGCCTCTGACAAAGCCACATAAAGCCTGATTATATATTTCTGCATCTCCCCCAAGGTAGGTCACCTAAGATCATTTATCCCAATGCAAGTGGCAAGGAGAACATACTTATACTTGGGGTGAAGGGCCCTAAGAGCTGTGGTCACTTCTTGAATCCTTGCATCAGAGCAACAGTTAATTGTGACCCTACGTCTACACAGTTTGGTGAGAGAAGCATTAATGTGCTTAAATTATAGTCACCTATTAATAATACAATACCTTGTCCTAATGGCAATAGGAATGAAGCCAGGGTGAATCCCTTTAGTTGTGGTGAAGGTGCAAGTGAAGATGTGCCTGTTACTGTGAATAATGTTATGTGTCAGAAGTGTTTTCAAATGAGGTCTTGGCAGCTTGTTACTGATTTAACATCCTTGTCTAAAGCTGGTCAATCATGGTTTAATTTCTACAAGTCTTTTTGGGTTTCTATATTACCATGACTGTATGCACCCTATTTCTTAGTCAGGGTATGATTGTAGTTTGTGAAATTAGTATAGTTTCAGTCTTTGAAGTTAGCCAAGAGTGCTCTTCTCACCCACACTTGCAATGTGCCCAGAATTACCTCCTTCTGTAATTCATATTGGGTTACATATATTGGTAGCATATCTAGGTACAGCTGTAAATTCTTTTCTATTAGATCCATTGATTCTACTATTGTTGGAACTGTCTGACTATCTTTTTTTCCACACTGCTCTTCTTTCTGCTTGTAATTCTTGATAGTTTATGACTTTGTCTCTGTCTGTATGTAAGACACTGACTGGGCATAGCAATTACAATGCTCAGTCCTGCTTTTGTCCTTTTTCATGGACTACTAAACCTGATTTTTGTCCCATCTAGTTTTTTAATTGCTGGTAATGGGTAATCCAATGTGATATAAACTATATCATTCTCTATAATGCTTTGTGGTTCATGCTTTTGGTTCTTCTCAGGTACTTCTATAATGTAGTATTTTCAAACTTCTAGTGGGCCTTTCACTCTTTTAATTTCTCCAAGTCTTTTGGGTTTCTAATACCATGATGGGAATGGACCCCATTCCTAAGTCAAAGTACAATTAAAGTTCATGAAATTAGTATTGTTTCACTCTTTGATGTCAGCCAGTAGTGCTCATCGCAGCACCCGCAATATGCCCAGTAATGACTCCATCTGCAATTTGTACGGAGTTACATGTATAGGCTGCATATCTAAATACGATTGTAGACTCTTCTTTATAAGACCTGTTGCTCCTACTACTATTGGAACTGTATTGGTATCTTTCTTCCACATTGCTCTCATTTTTGCCTGCAAATCCTGATATTTTATGACTTTATTTCTCTCTGTACGCAAGACACTGTAGTCACTGGGTGTAGCAATTTCAATGATCAATGCTACTTTTGTCTTCTTTTCCTGGACCACTATATCTGGTTTTCTAGTATCTATCTTTTGAACTGCTAATAATGGATGATCCCATGTGATGTAGACCTCCTCGTTTTCTGTGATGCTTTGTGGCTCATGTTTCCAGTGTTTTTCAGCCACTTCAAGTACCATAATGTTACAATCTCCAGTGCAACAGTCTCGCCAAATTATTATGCCTTTCAGTATACAGTCCTTCTGCCATTGGTATGTTGCAACCAGCAACAAGGTGTGCAACTGTTTCCAATTTGGTATTACAAAACCTAGATTTATCTGTTTCTTCCACATGTTCAATGAACTTTGTAAACCAACGTGTACGCAGCCCACTATTTTGGGCCACCAATATCTACCTTTCATCTTTGGTTTGAATTTGCCTCTCCTTGACCATTCCTGTGTTTGCTCCTGATCAACATGAGGTTCTTCCAAAAGTTTTCTATACTTGCAACTATATTTATGCATTTTCCACCTTTCTTACCTTCTCATTTGATCCTTCACCTAATATTCTTTCTTTTGTTTTTTGGCATATTCAGTTGCTGCCTGATTTTTATCTACTTCTGGTTTCATTTCCATTCCTGCTTGACGCTGATATGCTTCTGCTACATTAAGCAAAGAAGTCATCTTAGATTTATTATCTTCATGTTTCAAAACTTTCCCTACGTTCAGGTCTTGTGAGGTCAGCAGATTCGTATGTGTGGAGTCCCATGATTACAGATCTATACATATAATCAATTTCAAGGAGGCCCATCCCGCCTTCAGAATGGGGAATATATAATCTTGGTATGCACTGATTTTTATAAATCATTTGGGGAGCATGAAGCATCCTTCTTGTTTTCCTATCTAATCTATCCAATACATTTTGAGGCCAGTCAATCACTCCAAAACTGTAAGTTAGGACAGGAAGAGCACAATGGTTTACAGCTTGGATTTTATTCCTACATGTCAGTGCTGTTTTGTTTGGTCTATTGTTTGGTGGTGGTTATGTAGTATTAAGCTTCTTACTGATATGGGCAGCGTGTGAAAGGTTAGTCTGCAAATTTAGCAAGTATTTACACCTCTCATAAGTAGCATTAGCAACTTGTAAAAGTAAGTGATTGTTAGTAAAGCATTTGCTACTCTACCTCAGAGTTCCTGAAACAGGAAGGCTGGCAACAGAAGGGGTACAGAGCAAGCTGTTAACCCATGACAACAGAGTCCAATACATGAACAAATATTAGCGACTACCTGACTGCTGAACTGCCACAAAGATTAAAGGTAAGGATCCCTTACCTGTCTTACAAATTAAACAAATGGACCAATTTGTGAGTCTGTTATTTGGATTCCATTGCTTAAGCACTACAGGTTAGATATGCAGTATAGAGTTTGGTTTGGCTCAGTTGTCTTATAGGGCATGCTTTAGACACTTCACTCATTTCTGAGAGCTAAAGGTACACCTCTTGTTGTTCTCCCATACATTTTATTAATCTCCTGTGTCAATGATCCTTATGATAAACATAACATACATGTGTGAGTGCACTCACCATAACTCTAGATATTGAAGAAATAGGGTCATTATTGCATGATGGGCTCCCTTCCTCTGTCATTTGCTCCTGCACATGCTGTGGGATTGGTGGTCTGTGTATTGTTACTTTTGTGCACATTGCATAATTGTATTTTTGATATGCTGTGCATAATAGTGATGCAACATTTAGTCTGTAACAAATTGGTGATTTTTTTACAGAGATCTGATAATTGTCTTCCATTTATATTTATCTTAAAGAAAAAACAATACCTTCTAATATAGTAAATTTTATCCCAGAATAAATGTTGATCACTATAATATTATCTATATGTTGTTTACTGTCCCAATACCATTCAGATACTAAGCATCCAGGACTGTAGCTTAATAAATCTTTAGCCATTTTCCATAATGAAAAAGTTGTGGAATCATCTTGGTTACTGGGAATGTCTTTTTTTTTTCTGTAAGTATAATCATTTTGCGATCTTACTTAATTAGCAGTTTTGGACCAGTTACATATTAGTTACTGTCTATGAGCATAACGTATTTCATACAGTGAGGCTATATCCTCCAGGGAAGTATGGCATGGGAGAAAAAAATAACATTTATGCCTTTATTATGTAATGCGGGTATAAATGGAACTATGCAAATGGGAGTAATTCAGTTCAATGAACCACTGTTCCCCTCATTATGGTTCACTGAGCACTGTTCTTCAAATAATGCAGAAATGGCAGTTTCACCAAAATATCCTTTTCAATCCAAAGATATTGAAAGTTGCTAAAATATATTTATCTTTGTCTTTCTGCCTCCTGCTAAAAGATGCATTAATCTCAGAAGTGATTGTTTTAATTTAGGAGGTGCAGGGGATGCATTGCCCCAGCACACACATCTCTAGGGACCATACCCTGCAACGCACTCACTGTAAAAACATATTTCAGAATTTATTCAATTATTAATGTTGCTCTTGGGGGCTAACATTGTCTAATAATTGGTCTCAGTAAACAACAGTTCATTACAGAAATGAAATGAATACAATGCACATTTACATCAATGAGAGTCTTCAGATTAAATCCCACAAGTGGTTGAGCAGTAGCTGGAAACCATGTACAGGGAAGGACTGAAAGGAACTATAATATCAAGAATATTAAAATAAAATTCATCTTTTTAATAGCTTTGATTTTGAAACAGTTTTGAAGATTACAAAACACATTTAAAATCTGAGGCATTGGGATCATATATTTATTATTTTGAACTTAGGGTAGACTGTAGGTAAGCCAACGAAGGAAAAGACTGGGCATTTCCTGTATTCTTCATTGCATGTACCAGAAAAGTGGTATTGCTTTATTTACAATGTAATTTCTACTATTCTCTGTTGTAGTTAGATAAAAACTGCATCCAGAATCACTTATGCTTTTAACAGCTATGCACAATTACTTTTAAGATAAAATGACATGACATACATTTCTACTTGGGTTATTACATAATACAACATTTGAAAGAAGTAGAACTTGGGCTAAAAAGAAAAAAAAAAACCTGAAAACAGTAAACAGCTGTGTACTGTCTTATTTATAGCAACAACTATAAAATACAGTAACAATGTCTAGCAAATAACCAATGACCCTGAAAGGTTGAAAAAATGAAGACTGGAGGTCATGCAACCTGAATGACAATGCTATGTGTAAAAGGGGAACTGTGAAGATGCTTTTTTAGAAACTCAGGAAATGACACATAGAAAACATTCATAGTAATTAACAGTGAGGATATTTAAAAAGACAGTTAAAGCAATTTATTATTGACATTAAGAAATACTAACTTCTGATGAGTTTTAAGAATATCTTACTTTCACTTTGTTATTACTTTACATAACTGTTAGTGCACACTTGTAAATATGTCTGAATATTACACACACACACACACACACACACACACACACACACACACACACACACACACACACACACACACACACACACACAGCAGCAGTTCTGTATATTGGGCATTATTACTATGCTGACAGTGATTTGAGTGTGTTCAGTATAGCGACACCACCATGTATCAATGGTGTTGTGGACAATGTGAAATATGGTGACTGGTTAGTTAAGTGAAATGCTAGATATATGTTTTGCAGAGAGGGATTGCACAGTGGATCTTGTTTGGCATATAACAGTATGCTGTTTATTAAGTTGCCTACAGCTTAGATGTGGCTTTGGTCTTGGATGTCTGAATGTGGAATTAGTAGAAGTTACTTTAGTAGTAAACTGGGGGTTCTATTAGGTTTTATTCATTTTATAATTTAGTTACAATTATAGCTAGTCTAATTTTATTTAGCTTAGATAGAATTTGGCCTGTTTTAGTAGAAACACGATTTTCTTATTGGCTAGTGATGATCAGTTCTTTTATTTCATATTTTATTATTTTATTTAATTTTAATAATGAGTGATGCTATGTTTTGTATTGGAGTGTGTTTGTGTATGTTGTAGGAAATTACTTTTCTTGAAGTGAATGAGAAATGTCTTTTTGTTCATTTATTTTTTTATTTACTTTTGTTTTCTGGCATAATGGGCTGACCCATTATGGACCTATTTCAGCCACAGACCGGTAGTTACAGAACAGAACTGAGAAGGTAGAAAGCATCCATAACAGTATGGAAAGACATCAACTTTCCATCTTGACAAGATAGTGTACCATTGTAAAAGGACAGTATAACATTTCCAAAGTGTGGTTAACATACAAGATGAAGTAACACATTCAAATGTACTACAGAGCAGAATCATTACACAGATAAAGTACTCAGTACCCGTGTACATATTTATAGAGCTACACAATCGATGGTGAATTGCCCTGTGGATTTTGTTATGAATAGAGTTCCCAAAAGTGAGTAAGTATTTCTATGCTGAATTGCCTGTAGATGTTGTTATGAACAGTGCTATGAATAGTGATAAAGTATTTATGCTGTGAATTGACTTGGATTTTGTTATGAATAAAGTTGCCCATAGTGATGAAGTATTTTTACAGTGAGTAGGTAATGCTTTTCTAAGCTTATTAGATAGTAATAGTGATATGGAAGAGGAGAAGCTCCACTAGTTAGGTGTGCAGTGACTTTTTTCTCTGAATTTAGTATATGAGGATGTCTTCTAGATTTCAGGGAGGAGAGAATCCCATCATTTGGGTGGGAGGATGATGGAGTCATGAATGGATGGACACAGTGAGTTCACTGCTGTCTGAAGCACTTGGAGGTGCTGGATGAGGGCAAAGTTGGTATGGGGTGGTTTTGATTGTCATCTTAATGCTGAGGGTAGAGGTAGGATCAATAAAAGGCATTTTGTGAAACAGGTCGAGCAGTAGCAGGTCACTGCTTTCTTTAACTGAAAACCAGTTGGCTTGCTGGTGAGTGACACTGAGGTATTATAGCTTTTGTGAGAGCAGCATAACTCTACAGATTTTGTTGGAGAGTGTTTGGAGCTCTTTGAGGCTTTTACTTGAGGCATAAGCTAGGAAAGGCAGAGCATATTCTAATTGTTGAAAGATATTTCCCTATTGGAGTGAGGACCTGAGAGATACAATGGCATCCAAGAAGACATGAGTAGATGTTTGCTCTTATTGTACTGATGTGCAGTGATGTGTTTAGATAGGGGACAAAGGTTTTACCTAGGTACTTGAAGGATGTGACGCATTCCATAAGCTGTGCATTGTAAATCAGAGGATTTTGGAATGGAGGTAGTTTACTCAGTTTCTTGGTGGCACCAAAAATATTAGTCTGGTCTTTTTGTTATTTCTTCATTAGTTATTTATTTGTTAGTTGTGAGTGTAGGTTTTGATGAGTATGCTGAAGTTTCTGCATATGTCCTTGTGAGAAGTGGGGTAGTAGACAATGCCATAGATGTACAGAATGACACTGGATGCACTTACAGCAAGGAAGAAGCTAACAAAGGTGCTAAAAGGCTGGACTAATCTCTATTACTGACATTATATACAGAGGAATGGACAGCTAGTGCCTGACTGGGACTTTATCCAAGGCCTCCCAAGACCATTGATTGTTTCAGGCCTATTTAAAAGTGAATGCTTGTGTAATTCGTAGTAGTGATTATACTTCTAAACAATCAATAACCCATGTCTGGTTCCATGGTAAAGAGCTAATTATAAGTAACAAACAAAAGCAAAAACATCTTACTGGGATCATGATAATAATTTAGAAAACCAAAATGACAATTTCCTCTTCTGATTAGACTGAAAATGTTACTCTCTCTGTATACACTGGTGTTTAGATACCTTCTCCAAGTGCTAGGACACACTAGAAGAATAAGTATCATGTATGCTTCTAGCAGCCTATGGAATTAGACTCCTGCTGACAGTGGAAGGTAGGTAAGTCCAAAGCAGTTTTGCCCGAACTGACATTCCCTGACAATATTCTCAAATTCCTCACTTTCCAGTAGTAATTGACTTCAAGCCCTACTAAACTAAATGTAGAGGATTATGTGCGGGTCACCAATCATAACCTGCTTATTATGTGTTCGAGACAAGGATGCCATAAAATTCACCTCAGAAGCGAAGCTCAAAGAGGTGAATTTTGGCATCCATGTCAAGAACGCATGATAAAAGGTTACGATCAGAGACCTGATCATAATTCATAATACAAATATGTTATTATATTATTAATAACTTTGTTGATTTATGTAGTGTTTTTGCCTCCTCATGCTATTAAATAAATTGGATATCCCGGATTTATGGTGGTGGTCTTTGAAGTGCCTATTTGCGTGGATTACTAGTTTGCTGCTGGCATTTCGCTCCATTCGGTGTGTTTACCTGATCATAATTCTTTGTAGTGCATGGAGCTTTATCTGCTACTACTAGTTACAGAAAAAAGTACTAGGTGTTTTGTCAGCTTTCAAAGATGTAAAGCACTTAGTGCCATCAGAAAGGCAGTAACACATTTTCTTATGTTTACTCTTACCTTGCTATGACTATTTTTGCAGAATGTCTAGATTTTTGACTCATATTTTTGATCTGTTCTTCATAAAATCTGTGTTTTTTTGACAAATTACTGCAGATTGATGTCACTAAATAATAACATACATTTGAGTTTCAGACAAGGTATACTTCAGAAAATGCAGGCTAACACAAATGCTGTTATTCTTGCAATTTTCAAAGTTTATAACAGCAAGTCATGGACACATTACTGCACAGACAGCAGGCAGAAACAAATCTGCTTTTTATTCTGCTGCTTTCATTTGCTGGTCAGTTGTGGTGGATTTGACTTCCTAGCATGAGACCTGACCCTAAGAAGTTAAGCAGGAGGTCCTTAACAATAGCAAAGATTGCGTTTGTCTCTCTCTGTAGTGGTGCTATATATTGATATGTCTTTTTACAGGTATGAGAGCATCATTACTGTGTTCCATGCTCTACACGTATGTTCATGATCTGTTCCTCTTTAGAATCCCTATTGTAATATTATAGATAAAAAAGGCTGATTTCTGTTGCATAGCACAAACCTCCATTCTCATTTATAAGTTACTCAGTATTTGTAGTTTCCCTATCATCGCTTGGTCACGTTGCACTTTACAGATTCAAGTCAACTTCTGTTCTCAAAGATAATCTATATTACAACATCAAAATCTGCTTAGTCAGCGGTCAGTGCTATGGAATTCCTTTCGTTTCCCCATTCAGAGTCTGCCTCAATTTTCTCATCTCCATAAAACCGTAATATGGCACTATGAACAATTCTGTCAAATGTAAATGTTCAGATGGACTTCAGCGAGTACCTGAATAACCCCGATACTAGAAATGCAATGACCAGTCTGTGGAGACAAGGCCAGCTTCAACAAAGCCTACACTAAGTGTACACAATAAGTATTCAAGAATGTTCTTATCACATTTTTGTGCTTTCTAGTCACGCAGAAAGATTACACTAAGTGTACATGTAGTCTACACCTTGTGATAACCTTTATGAATCCCTTTCAATATTTAAAGCTGCAAGAATATCAGTAGGAAAAATAAAATTAGGAGGAACAAGGTGTGACTTATGTCTGTGCTGTCTGTTCACTCAGAACAGTGTACGCTTTGTGTAGGTGTTATTGAATCCAGGGAGAGTCTATAATGGTTTGTACATCAAGCAATAACAATAGTGCTATTGCAATTAACTGATGTTGTAGCTGTGTTGTTTTCCCTTTATATTATTCTTGACATTTATCTTTGTGTAAATTGTTGCATTCTTTCTTAATCTGGTCATAATGAGCAACTCGTTGAATCCCTTGTGTAATATAGTGGCCAATGAATGTCCAAAGTGCAGGAAGACCTTCTCTGGCAAAGGCCACAGAGAGGGAAAAAATGATGCTATGTGAGAGAGAGACAGACTATGATCTCCAGTAGAGCAGCTGCATTGGAAGTATATCTGAGCCAATTACCTCTGAGTAAAGGGATTTGTGACTCATCTAGGTGTAGAAGAGATCATGTGTAAGAAGCAGGGTGGGGCCTGACAAAGAGGACCAGTATTTTACTTCAGAACAGAGGAGTTTCTAAGGAAGTGTTGGAAGTCCCCGTTGTATCAAAAATTTAATGTGTGGGACCAGGCAGGAAGATGATATTGTCTGGTGAGTCAATTGAAATTTTCAGGCTATAAACTATTGATATTGAATAGAAAGACTGCTTGAAACTGTTCAGTACTCCAGGAAAACAGACAATCTAAACTATTAGATGAAGCACAGTTGTTGTTTGTCTTTCGGCTTTTCCTGGTTAGGGGTCACCACAGCGGAACTCCGGTCTGCTAATGATTGGCAATAGATTTTCTCGAACGCTGAGGTGCCAGCTCGACATTCAACCTTCAACAAAGGCACACCCATTAGATGAAGCACAGTGAACCTAAATAAAGGGCAGAAGTGTTTTTACTTTGTTCTATTTTGAGAAATATTCCTTATGAACTGATCTGAAAAGACTATTATTTTAAGTTAAGTAAAATATATCATCACACCACAGCTTTTAATCCTGCTGTTTTTTTTCTTTTTAAAGCAAATGGTTGGTGAACACACAAAAAAATTCCATTGTTTCAGCTATTAATTTCTCTAAGACATTGGAAGGAAAAGGTAAAAAACATTATTCTTGTAAAAATAAAGCAAACTATCTTTAAGTGGCTTGTTAGGCACTGACATGCATGGGTTCAGTAGGACTTAGTTCTCACTAATATACTAAAATATAAAGAAATATGAAAGATCCTCTGTGATGGAGTCTCTGTAACTATTATGTGTTAGTTTTTATTTTCAGGATACTTTTTATACTACCATGTGTGATGCCCCTGCATTGGCCCAGTAATCAAAGAGCCTCAATCCTCACCACTGGCAACAGTGAGGGATATACACAATGGGAGGATGACGGTTCCTGGAGTTCATAAATTCAAATGCCATGGAACAGCTAGTCACTGTTCCCACGAGAGGAGAAAATATACTAGATCTCATTGTCACAAACATGGGGACAAAATGCTCCACACCGGAAGTATATCCCTCATTGGTGAGATCTGATCATAAACTAATCTCACTGGAAATCCACATCCCGCCCCCACCCCAAACAAAAAAGACCATAGTGAAGAACTTCTCTAAAGCAAACTTCACACTACTCAAGACTGGTGTGGTATCCTTCAAGGCCCCTGAGTCAGAGGAAACCACAACCCAAGCTGCGGAAGCCCTTACAAATGCCTTCTATGAACACCTCCAGGACTGCATGGATCAGGCAATCCCAAATAAAACCAAGACTCTTTCCACAAAGGGCAAACGTCCAGTCTGGTGGACCCCAGCCATTAACAAACTTTACAATAAGAGGAGAAAGCTATTACATGATAGAACAAAATCCATAAAAGGGAAGTCACCCTGATCATTATTAGTAAAAAATACGAGCACTCATAAAATCAACTAAGGCCAATTTTGAGAGAAAAATTGCCATGGATTCAAAGGACAATCATAAGGCCTTTTTCAGCTATGTTAGGAACCTGGGTGGAAACTCACAGATATGCTCAGAATTAGTCCAAAATGATACAAAAATCACTGAACCCACAGACATTGCCAACATACTGGCAGACAGGTTCAGTGCAAACTTCACCCCCTCCCCAAAGGAGAGATAACTATCCCAGCCGAGTGTAGCCTCCCGGACATCTCAAATGCGCAGGTGAAAGCTGCTCTCTCTAAAGCTAAAAACACAGCATCAATGGGACCGGATGGTGTCCCCGGCTGTGTGCTACACGAGCTAAATGAGGAATTAAACCCGCACATAAGGCAGCTGTTTAATCTCAGCCTTACCACAGGATACGTGCCCAAGGAGTGGCCTACGGCAACTGTGGTCCCACTCCACAAAGGTGGCGCCTCTACGGACCCTGGTAATTACCGCCCATAAGCTTAACAAGTCTAGTCTGCAAAGCTATGGAGAGGATCATAATGGAGCTCATAAACAAAGATATAGGGGACTTGCAGACAATGGACCCGACCCAGTTTGGCTTTGTCAAGGGAAGATCATGCCTTTTGAACTTGGTCGACTTCTTCGAAATAGTCACCAAGGCCATTGATGAGCGAAAGGCAGTCCATACAGCCTACCTTGACCTTGCAAAGGCTTTCGACACAATACCCCACTCGGGTATTATAGAAAAACTTACCAGCTTAAATGTAAACCCATATGTCACAAGATGGGTTGCAAACTGGCTTAAGGACAGAACCCACAGGGTTAGAGTTGCTGGCGCTGTGTCAGACTCCAAGCCGGTCACAAGTGGTGTCCCACAGGGCTCGGTCCTTGGCCCCTATTGTTTGGCATCTACTTCTCAGAAGTACAGGCCAACATGGGAGGACTTTGGCTGACAAAGTTTGCAGATGACTGCAAACTGGGCGCCATAGTGGAAAGTGCATCGGACACTGATATCCTTCAGAAGGGACTCACGGAAACAGATAGCTGGTGCCAGAGCCATGGCCTGAAGTTAAACGCCAAAAATGTATAGTCATACCCTTCGGGAAAAACAAGGTAACCCCAAGCTACCATATAGGTGGCAATCCACTAAGCACAGAAGAGGTTATCAGGGACCTGGGGACCCAGGTTGACAGTGGCCTTTCTTTTGACACTCACATTGCTAAAGTGGTTAGAAAGACCTTCTACATTGCCCACCTGATCATGAAGGATTCACATCCAGATCTAGTGAGGTCATTGTTCCCCTGTACTCTTCACTTATCAGACCAATGATCGAGTACAATGCCCCATTCGGGATGTATCTCACCCGACATCTGCAGCAATTGGAGAGACCCCAAAAGTTCCTCACCAAAAGGATAAAGGGACTCCAAAATCTGTCATATGCTGCCAGATTGAAGAAACTCCAGCTCTATTCAGTCGCATACCGTCTGCTCAGAGGTGACATGTGCCTGACATACAAGGCCATGTCCAACCCGGAATTAATGGACATGCTCCACCTCAAAAATCCAAATCCACCAAAACCACTAGAGCAAGCGACTTAAACCTTAGCACGGATATAAATAGGACGTGCTGGAGGGATAGATTTATCACTCAGAGACTCCCTATGCTGTGGAATAAAATCCCGGTCCATGTGAGGCAGAGCACCTCGCTGACTCTGTTCAAGAGAAATCTAGACCTGTGGATGGGAGATCGTAGGTTTACCCCGGGAATCATCTCTGGGTCACTGCTGGACAGAGGCACAACAAACTAATGGGCACAGTATTTTTTCATATAAGGGGTGGCGTAAGCCACAATAATTTGGGCTAGGCTTATAAATGCCTTAGGGCAGATAGCCTAGTATAAACCTATGAACCTATGAACCTATGACAAGTATGCACACAGTAAAGTACAATTTCCTTTAAGAGCACACAGAGATCACGGTCTGTGGCTGGTTTCTCCCTCTTTCTCCAGATCCCCAATAAGACTCCCACTGGCACAGTTATATGGTTCAGATGTCAGCTGAGGGGTAAAGCCAAGACCTCCAGCACCCTCTGTGTCCAACCAGTGCTTCGTGTCCCTACCCAAGTAGCTGACACACACACACACACACACACACACACACACACACACACACACACACACACACACACACACACACACACACACTTTGAGATTTCATTTATATACAAACATACACACACACCTGGGGAATGCTGACACAGGTTTACTAGCTATGCCCCTTCTGCCCAGACTACAAGGTAGTTATCACTGCCACCAACCCCTACTTACCAGCTACTTAAAGGCCCTTACAAAAGGTGACCAATCCTACTGTGTACTGTTACTATTATCCAAATGGTAAGTGTGACCAAGACTAAGGTTATTTAGGAGTGGCCTGTACGGTGTCACCAAACACATATGCAAGTACTTTAAGAGCTCAAATATCTTTAAACAAATGAGCCACAATTAAAAGGTTTGAATATATTTAATAATAAAGAATAAAATAACAAGACAATACTCAATCAACACAGTTACTTCAGAGTTCAGAATCACAAGAACTATTTTAAAACAACATTGCAGGACAGTCTCCAATAAATACAGAAAACATCTAAACTAATCTTTAGTATATTTCTATCTATATCTAAAAGATACTATGCCCCACAATAAGTTACTTACAGAGCAACATGCAGGCATGAATGTGCTGAATGGATATTTCTAGGTCAAAGACAAAATACAAAATTCACAGACATTCTCTGAGAGAGTTCTTAAATTTCTATCAAACATTACTTCTGGGTCAGCTAGGATGACATCGCTCTTTGTCACCTACCTTCAGTTCCCAGGCTAACAAATGCTAACAGAATTTTTAACATCTCTGCGTGAGAAGTACATATCTCTCAGACGTGCAGCTGCTAGGAAGTCACAGAGCAATAAAACACTTTACATTTTAAACATAGCAAATACTTCTCTCCAAGGCAATAGAAAAACTTCTAGCTCTAGACATCCTGTCTTCTTGCTGCATTAACTAAGTTTTATAGTACATTGTAAAACATTTAATTTCAACTTATTTTCTTGAAGTTTTGTAAGTTAGTCTTCTACGTTCCAACAGGGTATGCTGTGGTTACATTATTGAAGCTCAGTACAGAACATACAGTTCTGTATAAATCATATCAATATTCACAAATTACATAGAATTATTTACAAAATTCCAGATAGCTGGGCTGGCAGTGTCACACCATGCACAAGTGTTTCTTTCAGAAACTGTTGTCCATTGGGCCATCCATCCAGCCTATCAGACAGCTTGGCAACTAACTACTAGAGTGGTTCTAGATTGCATGGTTTAGTGGTATCATGTCCGATCCATGTATTGTCTTCATGAGTATTGAGTACACTTCTATCTAATACTTGTGTCTCCAACTTGCTTAGAGGAGGTCAAGGGCTGTGACAGCCTAGTTTACAGCAATACGGAAATAAGGTTAATATCATCTCCTTTTCTGATATCATTTTACAAACATTAATGCCTAAATCATACATAGTTAAGTTACATCTGGTAAAATGTCCATGAATATTAAATAGTACAATGTGATACAATCTGGATCAAATAACTTTAATTTATTGTACCTCCATGTAACATTTTGTACAGGAGAATTTTAGACATGATCATAGTTTATAATCTGGATCTGTTCAACTAATATTTCTAGGTGGATGAAGATAAGTAAAGGAGACTGTTATTCTTTTCACAGGTGCTATTCATTCCTCATGTAAAGTACTGTGTTTTGTCCTGGAAACCCTGGCTGAAAAGAGAATATCAGGATATCACTGTCTTTGAAAGGCTGTAGCAGAAAGCTGCTGCAGAATGAATATGCTGCTGCAGATTGTAATCTGTATTACGGAGAAGTGCAATGACACATGATACTTAACTGAATTTTAGTGCATAACAGGAATTGAACTTGATTGTAGCTTCATCTTCATAAGTTTAATGTTTCCCTACTGGCTTGGCTCATGGGAGCTATCACCAAAGATTCAGGGAAGTAAATTTAAAACTCCACAGGTAAGGTAAATCTCCCTCAACAGGATGGTGATCCTTTGAAACGGGTTCGCATTAAAATGAGTTAGAACAAGTGAGTAGACATATATCTGGATTTTTTTTGTGACATATATCTGGATTTTTCTTGTGAATGCCCAAATTAGCCCCCCCTTGAAGAAGGCCTATCAAGCACAAGTACTGGTTTGCAAGAGATAGCTGCTCAGTCATATAGTATGTAATCAAAAATTGAGGAAAGCTATTTAAGGACTACAGGATGAAGTCTGCCAGCAGTTTATAGCCTTACACGTCTGTGCTCTACAATCATTTTAACAGTACAATTGAACAGCACAGTAATGCCCTAAGAACAGCTTGCCTTTGGTTGCACCCATGTCTAACCAATTTTAGTCAATGAGCATAAAAGCTAAATGTTAAATATTTTGACTACTTTAAGTTAAACATTAGTCTACAACTTATGAAATTGTTGAAATATTGGCAGCTCTATATACTGGCTAAAATATATTGTGTTGTCTAAAATATGGTTAGAGTGTGAGAATGAAAACAAAAACTAAATGCATTATTGCAGAAAAAAAGTGATTGCTTTGCAGAGTCATTCATAGCATCTACCAATAGTGCTTATGCTATTTAAAGAAATGCCATCCAGGTTATCTTGATAAACAACTGTCTGCCTGCTGTGTCCCTGCACAGGTGACCTTGGCTGAACTACAGAAATGGTTTTATTAACTGATTGAGTTTTGACAGTGGTGTATTTTCATGCTGCTAAGCACTTACAGTTGGGCCAGTCTTTGCTATGATGGTGATGTCTATAATGAGTAGTTGGGCCAGGCTTTGCTATGATGGTGATGTCTATAATGACTATAACAGCTTTAGCAGGCTTTGTTTCTGTTTATGAAGTATATTCAGGAAAACTGACAACATTATTTATGACAGCTAGTGGTTAGAATGTAAACTAAACAATGTCGGGTATTGTCTTCTTGTTTTCAGTTACAATCTTAAATATACTTTTACATCTAAGGCATGTTTAGTCTTGTTTTCTTCTTTTTTACATACTGAATTTATTGAAAGTATACAGCCAAAATTGTATTAAAATATGGCACATGCTGGTCCCGTTAATATATCTGGTCCAGAGTCATTGACGTCTTTGCTGTGGATTAATTTATTTTAGTATGCATTACATTTGTGACTTTGTATCTGATTTACCTACCAGAACATGAAACTAAATATCCATAATTTATCTGGGGCCAAAGCCATCTTTATTAACATACCTTAGTTTATCTATTTGCATCTTGAAGGTTGCCTGGGGTAGGTGTAGCTAAGGATAAACATTAACAGTGATGTTTTTAAAAGATTCATGGATCCTATTCAAAAGTTAAATTTAGCTCTTTTCTGTCAATCTCTCTGTGTAGCTATAGCTCCCTTCTGTTCTACAGATATTAGCTGGGCATGCTAGCATTCTTAGGAGGACAGATAATATAACTTATAAATCCCATACAGCTTTATTGTGTGCTGGAGGGTATGCTGTAATTTCCAATTCCACTCCACCCCCTGTTGCCTTTTATATTTTATTCATAACTATTATATGAGTATATGCCAAAAGTAGGATTAATGGATCAGTGTCTGATAGAGCTTCTCTACATATTGCCATAGGCTGTTATTGTGTAACTCACTATTATGCAGCAAATATAAAGATTTCCCCTAAACACACCAGTAGACAAAAAAATAAAATATTTGCTGGTAAACACCACATCTGCAGTTTTGTATATACAAGTTACAAGAGGCGATATGATGTATGCATACACTTGCACAAGCACATAGGGAAGGGCAGAAATGAAAGTCAGTTTATAAAGTGTTGGAAAACAACAGGCAAGTACAATAATTCTTAACAGCAGTGTTACTATTTGTAAAAATATGAATATAGCACATCTGACCATTAATAGTAGAAATATGTTTTAATGGTCAATATTTAATGTTTTCTGAAAATACATATAAACTGGCCATAATAAAGCTTGCAAACTGAATATTTTCAAAGACTGAAATATGAATGTTGATACACCTATTACACTGTTTACCATACCCTCTACCCTCACAAGCCAGGAGTAGTCTATGAGTGCAGGTTGCTATCTGGTCATTGCATTTAAAGTATGTTGTGTATTCTTGATGAAGAGTACGGAAGTAGTTAGTGCCCAGGAAGGTATTAGTGTGTATTATAAAATGGCTGGATGAACATTTTTTCTGTTCTAACATCATTCAGCAGAACGCTGTCATTATATTGTTCTCTTGTATTGTAGGTTGATGTATTAAAGACAGAACAGTACAACAATTTATAGCAGGATGAGCAAGTATCATCATGTTTGGAAAAGTCCCCAAGAAGCAGAAACACAGAATGGAACTGAGATGATTTCTTACAATCAACCATCTCTGCTTCTTTTTTTTAGTTGTTATTTTAGTTTTTATGATATATTTATGCCATATACTATAAAATAACTTATAACCATCCAGGGTTAACCATGTTAAATCATTTTGATTGGGGTCAGATAAACTAGGAGACATGTTAAACTTTGCTCTAGAGGTAATCCAATATATTACTTGCATTCGGTTAGCACTGAGAATTGATATTGTGAACTATTAACAAAGTATTTCCTTTAACCAATGGTTTGAATCCAACACTCTCCATTACAGTATCAAAGCAGCACAAGCCACTTTAAGCAGCCAGTGCTTTGAGAAACTGGGCTGGCCTCCTCAATGGTTTGTGGACCACACCATGTAGTAACTACCTATGGTTTACATCAGCTAGCTCTAGCTTATGTTACATCATGTGCACTGTACACCTTTAAAACTGCCTGTTTCATTTAGCATTTGGACCACACAGTGATAGCATACTCTAGCCTATGTGCTTGGCATATGAAAGCCTAGAATATGTTTAGCCGGAGCCATCCTATTCTACTTGTTCCTAGTATTAGGGATTAGGGACATAAGGGACAAAGGTAATATCAGGAAACATGTTTCACAAGTCTTAAATGTCTTTCATACTAATTGTTCTGCATTTGTTATAGAACAGTTTGCAAGTAAATGTATTTGGAACCTGTGCTTTAGTCTGTATGAGATAGTTTGAAATATTTATAGAGTGCAAGTGTTAAAGGCTTGAAGCTGCACACATTTTACATGGTTTTGATGCTCTTTACACTGACACAGGTCTCTACACTCATTCATTTCCACTACTGATATACCTCCGTCATGACTAGGGCAGAGTGATTGCCTGCTCTTATTAAATTAATTAAGCTAAGCTGCATACATATTACTGTATTAAGAACAGGACCTCTTCTGTGGATGAAGTACAATGTCACAGGCTAAGAGCAGTCAACATTTATGAAGTGACATTACTTAACAACATGAACTAAAACGTCTTATTCCTGTTATATGATGTCATGTTTTAATAAAGATAAAAATACATCAGAGACTTATTACAGTCTTTTTCAGTGTTGATTAGGGCAAGTTTATGTACCGGAAAATTAGTCTGAAGTTCAAGTGATGTGCTGATAGACACCGCCTTTTGTTTGTTTTGTGTATTTAAGTACATGTTACAAATCGTGTAATAAAATGGGTCTCATCAAGCTAGCTGCTTAGTCTTTGGGTAAATTATGATAGCAAAGTTGCTTTTAAATACTGTACTCTACTAGTTTTGTCTATTTGGATCTGGCCTGAAGAGTAAAACTGGTCATTATAAATACTGACAAAACCTGCTACCATTTTATTAAGTGATTTCATAGGTTCTGCCTGCTTTTGTTGAAGATAAGTGACTGGAAGTTTCCAAAATACTTTACTTTTAAAGATGTCACATTGAAATAAACTTTTCTCTTGACTATATCCTTAAATACCTCTACTGCATGATTACATATGTGCTCTTACTCTAGTGAGCCATCCCACAACATTGTCTCAAGCATGGCCACACAGTCCTCAAGGCTCTCGTGTCTCAATCAGATCACTCCTTTACTTTTATCTATAGGCTTTGACTTTGTCACTCTTTTTAATTTATCTAAAGATTTAGGATTGTTTAAATATGTTGACAGGAGTCAGGGCATAGTTAGTGTTCATGAAATCAGTTTTGCTTCAGTCTTTGGTGTTTGCCAATTGTGCTGTTGCATCCAGAATTGGCTTCTTCCATATTACATATAGGGCTATGTGTATTAGTAAAATGTTTAAGTAAATTTAGAATTTTTTTATCAGTCCAGTTGTGCATACTGCCATCTGAACCTTCTGAGTGTCCTTATTCCACATTGCTCTAGTTTTTGTTTGCATGTTCTGGTAGTTTATAATTTTACGTTTTTCAGTATGTAAGACACTGTACAGTTTATCTACAGTGTCTCTTTTTCTTTCTTCTACGTTTTAAACAGTTGGTGCTGAATGATTCCACATCATTATTTCTCTGTCATTTTCAGCAGTTTTTGCAGTTCATGTTTCCAATGCATCTCAGCTGCATGTATGCTGTAATATTTGAAGAGCCTATTGTGTAACAACCTTGACACACTATTGTACATTTTATTATGCAGGCTTCTGCCGTAAGTGCTTCACAACCAGCAACAAGATGTGAAACAGTTTCTAGTTCTGCCCTGCAAAACCAACTCATGGCTGTATCTTCTATTCTTTGTATTGATATTATACATCACTCTGCACATACTTCATGTGGTTCACTGTCCTGAACTGTCATTATTAAACTTTTCTCTTCTGCTTTAAATTCACATCTTCTTGGCCCTTCAAGTGTCAAATCTTGATAAACATTTGGTTGTTCCAGCAGTTATCTACACTTTCTACTATAGTTGTGGAGTTTCCAATATTCTTTTTCTTTTGGTCACAATCTTTGAAGTCTTTCTTTTGTTTTGTATCACTTAAACTTTTGGTTTGATTTCCATACATGCTTCCTTCCTAAATGATTCTCCTAGTCAGAGTAAGGATGCCATCCTATAATTATATTTCCAAGCTTACAGATTATCACAATGTGTAGATTTAATGGCCATCCTATAATTATATTTCCATGCTTCTGGATTATCACAATGTGTAGATTTAATGGCCATCCTATAATTATATTTCCATGCTTCCAGATTATCACAATGTGTAGATTTAATGGCCATCCTATAATTATATTTCCATGCTTACAGATTATCACAATGTGTAGATTTAATGGCCATCCTATAATTATATTTCCATGCTTCTGGATTATCACAATGTGTAGATTTAATGGCCATCCTATAATTATATTTCCATGCTTCCAGATTATCACAATGTGTAGATTTAATGGCCATCCTATAATTATATTTCCATGCTTACAGATTATCACAATGTGTAGATTTAATGGCCATCCTATAATTACATTTCCATGCTTCTGGATTATCACAATGTATAGATTTAATGACCATCCTATAATTACATTTCCATGCTTCCAGATTATCACAATGTGTAGATTTAATGGCCATCCTATAATTATATTTCCATGCTTACAGATTATCACAATGTGTAGATTTAATGGCCATCCTATAATTATATTTCCATGCTTCTGGATTATCACAATGTGTAGATTTAATGACCATCCTATAATTACATTTCCATGCTTCTGGATTATCACAATGTGTAGATTTAATGGCCATCCTATAATTACATTTCCATGCTTCTGGATTATCACAATGTATAGATTTAATGACCATCCTATAATTACATTTCCATGCTTCCGGATTATTGCAATGTGTAGATTTAATGGCCATCCTATAATTACATTTCCATGCTTCCAGATTATCACAATGTGTAGATTTAATGGCCATCCTATAATTATATTTCCATGCTTCCAGATTATCACAATATGTAGATTTAATGACCATCCTATAATTACATTTCCATGCTTCCAGATTTTCACAATGTGTAGATTTAATGGCCATCCTATAATTACATTTCCATGCTTCTGGATTATCACAATGTGTAGATTTAATGGCCATCCTATAATTATATTTCCATGCTTCTGGATTATCGCAATGTGTAGATTTAATGGCCATCCTATAATTATATTTCCATGCTTCCAGATTATCACAATGTGTAGATTTAATGGCCATCCTATAATTATATTTCCATGCTTCTGGATTATCACAATGTGTAGATTTAATGACCATCCTATAATTATATTTCCATGCTTACAGATTATCACAATGTGTAGATTTAATGGCCATCCTATAATTATATTTCCATGCTTCTGGATTATCACAATGTGTAGATTTAATGATATCAACACATATGTAGACAGACACACAATAAACAATTGCTGACCTATGCATATAGTCAGTTTTAAGGGGGAATATACCTCCTTCATATAGAGGGCCATATAACTGTGCCACACACTGGCTTCTTTGTATAATTTAGTAAGCCTAAAACAGACTTTTTGTTTTCCCATCCAAATGTTTCAAAATTTCTTGGGGTCAGTCAGTCATGCCAAAGATGTAAGTTTGAATAGGGAGGGCAAGTTGACTTATGGCCCAAACTTTATTCTTAGATGTCAAAGCAGCTGTTAGTATTAAGTTTAGTTTTTTTAAATGTTTCTTATTAAGCTTTATTTTTATTTGTTGATGCTGTATTGATCCCTCTTTATCTATTCTCAGATATTTATACATCCACTGCTGTTCAAGTTCTTTTATATCACATTCCTTCCCAGGTTGATGTTTTCTTGACAGTTCAGATTTCCTGGTATAAATATCATTTTTGAACATTTGTTGAAACTTCCTCAGAGATTCAGAAAGGACCCCCCTGCTGGTGATAAGAGCTGCAGCTGGAAGCGACTGTTACAGCGATGCAGGAAAATGTAATTTAATGGCATGTTAGCCACAATGAGGAACAACATTATTTTGGTTAATTTGTATGGCTCTGAATCACCCTGAGTACAACTCAACACTTTCCTGCAGTAGTTTACACTGGAGGTCTATGCATTGCTTTGGCACAGGCACCCCTCTTATTCACTCTCCTATGCACATGCACACATTTGAACATACATACACTATACACAACCACCCCCCACACACTCTGCCATATTTCTCACCTGTCTCTGAGCTGACACAACATCCCCAATGTCTCTTATGTGTGTCCCTTGCCCTCACAAATCATTAACCCTTGCAGTCAATCAATACTGCTAGATGTTCATAGTTCTTGTTGATTGTAAAATGCATCATGATGCTAGATCTTTTACTCTATTAACTTTTTTAAGTGAGTCCCAGAAATAGTGTACATATTCTCCCAGTTGTCATCTAGTGTTCTTCCTGGCTTTATATCAAAGCCTCCTCCCACATGGACACTCCCATCCTCTCAGCTGTCCATGATTGAACAGAACGCTGCTGCTGTTGCCCCTTACAGAAGGCCCGCCTCTGAAACTCATTGACTGTTGCAGTCAGTGACTAATGTCAGACATTAGTGTCATACTTAGCATTATTATTTAAAGATTACCATATTAGACTAACTTCTCAGTCAGCATAGAGGGTTAAGGCTCATGCTTCACAAGCTGCTTGCTGTTTCAAAGGTGCAGTGTTTGAAACTCATCTCCTTACTTTAATGTTTTAATTCCAAAGACTTAGGTGATATTTTAGAAGGATCCATGATGGCCCAGAGGACTAACCTGGTGTGTATGAGTACCAAATGTGCATAGCTGGAATTTTAAATGCCTTTAGGGCACATTTTACAGAGTATTCCTGCAGTCTAGTGTTCCCCTCGTCCCATGTTGTGTTGCAAAACTTCACTCTTATTTTTTAAATACCTTTAAGGCACAATATAAAGAGTTGTATCTGGTGTCTAGTACCCCCCAATGTTGCAGGATTTACTCATTAGTCTAGGGGAGTATGGAGGTATGACAGCCCCCCCTCACACACATGCACACACCTACCCTACTTATCCAATAACTAACACCCCTACTGCGACATCCCAAATTGGAACACATGCACGTGCGCACACACACACACACACACACACACACACACACACACACACACACACACACACACACACACACACACAGACACACACACACACACACATTCAATTTACCCCACATCTACTTACACTCACACATGCAACCACACACATACACACACGCAGGGAACTACCCAACTTTTACATGTCCTCTGAACTCCCCAACACTTACCTCTAACATGATCGGGTGAACGTGAACTTTCGGCTGTGTTGATTAACACAGATGCCTGAGATAACTTATGCAGTCATTTCTTGGGGTTGGGGAGACATGGCTAATTAGCACATGCTGTTTTCTTGGAATGCCTAATTAACATTTGCAGGTGGCCACATACACAGCCAACTATAGAGATGCACCATGGTAGGGCTGTCCTTCAATTGGGAATGGTTATCACAAAGTGTACACCAGGCTTACACCTCACGGTAACCTTTCTGCATGCAGCCCTTTATGTCATTATTATATCTTCTGAAAAGATTTGAACCACTTCTCGTTGCACTTTGACTTGTTTGCTGGGTAAGCTATATAGTTTTAGGTCATCCACAAAAAGATGGTGAAATATCATTTGACAAAGCTGTTTACCTGAAGTCAGACTGCACCTATAACCTAATTTGTTTAAGTTAATATCTTGAATATTTTCCATTGAATTGTTACACTTGGATAGTAATTTGCCCTTTCTCATAGCACAGTTGTAAACTGGTTTGCTACCTTTTTTCTAGTAGTTGCAATATAATTTATCACTGTGTGGTGACGCTCATAATACACTTGTAAGCACTGTATAATGCAGGAGAGTGGAATGATGTCAAAGACTTTAGTAATCTGTTTATGCTATATTGAGGTTTTGGACCTTTTTTCATCTCTACATTATAGATTTGTTTATTATAAGATGACTGCTGTTATAGTATGATTTTTTTATTCCCTGTTTTTTTTTCATTTTTGCCATGATTGAAAGTTTATATAAATGACCATAGACTCTGTATCATTTACTGTACACAATTGGAAAACACACACTTTTGGAAGGCAAGTCTTTGGTTGATAATTCTTAGGAGAGTTTGCAGGCTGACTTTCAAGTAGCGGTATAGTTTTTCCCGTTGTTAAATTGCCTGGGACCATTTCAGGGAATGCATATAGATATTTTTGTACTCAAGGCTAAATCATTATGCAAATACATTTAGCCAGAAGATGGGTACAGCATTTGGACCTGACATTTTCCAATGCAGAACATTTCTTCATCTTGTGTCTACTTATTGGTAGTTAATTCATTCTGCTTGATATCTTCTCCATTAGAATACCTTATTTTTGTTTTCTTTTACATTTTTTAAGTATTCAGTATCATTGTTGTGTTCAACAAGGATTTTATAGACCCATTCATCCATAACCCCTTTTTCCCATTTTTTGCACATGGGGTTGGGGTGTCACTTCAACAGTGACAATAATCTACAGATGCCATTCACACTGCCGGGTGGTTAGCCCCATCACACAAGACAGATTTTATAGCTATTTCTCCAGAATGTATTAATTTCCTATACTTTTGGTGGTGTCTTAATTGCTGCTCTTTTCCTATCCAATTGGGCTCACAGGATCATAGTAATTTATTAGGTTAATGGCCCAAGAACCCTTTTAACCCTGGCCATTCATGCTCCAATTGTCCAAATTATTAATGCCTATGGGCTAGAATGGCTTTGGTATATGCCTGTACCTGAGGTCATCTACAAATTACCCCTGTCCATAAGGGCCACCGGCGACAAACCAAGGAAGAATTCGTAATTTCCATCCATTGATCCAAACTGCATATGAAAAAACTTAAGGAAGAGCTCTGTTTCACATGAATGGGGAGTCTGTTCAAGAGATGGGTAATCTCTGAGACACATACCTATCTATGAGACAAATGCCTGGCCAGGTACATGCTGAACGGTGCACTGTACTCAGTTATTGGTCTAATGATGGTTGGGTATAGTGGGACTATGATATCCTTAGATCTGGATGCCATGTCCTTACTTATAAGTTGCAACATGTAGATGGATTTTCTCACAGCCATGGACACATGGTGAACAAAGTTCAGGTTACTGTCAACTTGAGTTCCCAATTACCTTACCACTGGGTCTACTCTTAGGGGAGTGTTATCAATGTTATAATTTGCAGGGGTGGTCTTATTCCCAAAGGATATAATTACGCATTTATTGGCATTGAGTTTTAGGTCATTGTTCTGGCACCAGTTATTTGTCTGTATCAGACCTGTCTGGAGAATATCTACATCTCTGGGGGAGTCAACGATTGCACCCAGCTTGCAGTTATCAGCAAATTTGGTCAGAAAAGGCCCTCTACATTTGCCTTGACTTCAGAGAAATATAGTCCAAATCGGTGAGGTCCCAGTACCAAGCCCTGTGGGATACCACTAACAGGCCTCTTACTGGAGGTGAATTCTCCCACCCTAACTTTGTGTGTCCTATCTGTGAGCCATTTGGCTATCCATCAGTTGACATAGGGATTTATGCCTAAATTTGTGAGTTTGTCTATAATAACTGAGTGAGATATTGTGTCAAATGCCTTTGCCATCTCAAAGTAATCAGTATGTACCATTTCACCCTTGTCCATGGCTCTAGTGACCTTCTCAAAGAAGTCCACCAAGTTTAGTAGGAATGACCTGCCCTTGATGAAGCCCAACTGGGACGAGTCCATTGTTTGAAGATTTTCTATGTCTTTGTTTATAAGGCCCACAATAATTCTTTCCATGGCCTTACATATAAGACTAGTCAAACTTCTGGTCTGTAGTTCGCTGGGTCTGTTTATGGTCCACCTTAGTGTAGAGAAATGAAAGTTGCAGGCCTTTATTCCCTAGGGATGAAGCCTGTCTGGAGGCTGTGTTTGAACAGAGATTTTAGTGAACCTGACAGGTCATGTTTCAAGCTATTTAAGAGGCATCCTGGAATATTATCAGGACACACTGATGCAGTGCTTTTAGCTCTTGTGAGTGCAGTGAGGACCTGTTCTTTAGTGATAGTTGGGGGAAAAATGGTAGGGGGTATTTCCTGGGGTGGAACCTGGGAGTGATGGGGGTGAAATTGGAGCTAAATGTATCGGCCAGCAAATTTGCTTTAGCCCCAGTTCAGTATATGAAGTTACATTTACTATTAGTTCAGCACACTGTTAGGTGTTCCATTTAATGTTGCATACATAACTTAAAAATGCCTTATGGTTATCCTTAGCCTGGAAGGCTATTTTTGCCTCAAAGTTGGCTTTGCTGGACTTGATTAGTGTCATGAGCTGCTTTTTGAGAATGATAAGGGAGATTTTTGTCTTTTGAGTTTAGCCCTTCCTATTTTTGTACAGGATGTTTCTTTTGTTGTACAACCTATTTAAACTGTGGGTCCACCAAGGGGGCTTGTTTCTGGAGTTTGTCCTAAGTTTATTTTGGTTTGGTATTGCTGTTTCTATGCAGTTATTTACATGCTTGTACAAGGTTTCTGTAAACACTTCAGCATAGGCCTTCCTTAATAGGAGGTAGTTAGTCTTGGAAAAGTTGTTAAAGGTTCTGGGGTTTGCTGGGAGTTCACCCTTTATATTTATTTCAAGTGTTACCACTTTCTTATCTGATTTGACCAGTGAGAACATCACACAAGGGGGAGTGTGCAATGTTCCCTCATATTTATGAACACCAGATCCAGGGTATTTGCACCTCAGTAGATGTGCAGACTAGCTGTTCCAGTGTGTTTGTATAGACAACATTCAGGAATCTTTGAACCTACATGCTAGTGGTTGTGTATGTATCCCAGTTTATGGTGGGATAATTGAAATCACCCTTTTAATTGTGAGTGACTCCAGTACATTCAAATATGTGATTTGGTTATCCTGGGTCATAGACGGAGACCTATGGTTAGCAAGTTTATTGTATTGGACATAGAGTAGCTTCAGCTTGTCATGTTGTCTGACCGATCTTGTGGTGTGCTTACTTTCTGTACAGATTGATACAGCTCTACCTCGTGCCCTTCTTCTGTGGTAGCTGATCTAAATGTGTGGAAAGCATTATAGCCTTATACCGCTGAGGTGCTTTCCATTACTGCATGGATGTCAACACTCCAGGGTGAGGAGTGCTTTCAGGGAGTGGAGCTTCTTGCTGATACTCCTAAAATTGAGCTGTAAAATTTATCTTGTGTAGAATGTAATATGTTGGAAGTTTAATCAGAATGGCATTGCCTAAAAAAAGGCACTATGGGGTGAATAAAGTTTTGGCCAGTATCCAAAAGCCTAGTGGGGAAAGGTGCAGACCATCCCTGGCAAAGCATCGTGGTCTGTTGATCATTTCCTCCCAAGCTGACAAATTCTGGACCCCCTTAAAATGACACTAGTACCTAAGTCAATTGTTAAAGTCAATTATCTTCTGTTTATATTGTGGTATGATCCTTGGAGAAGGTAGAATGTGGCTCATACCCGCCTGTGACACATACTCTGAAAGCTCTATCATGGTTCTCTTCATATAGTCCAGGGAGGTATGTCTCAGGTCATTAACACCCACATAGACTAAGACAGAATCATACTGGTACTTGTGGTTCAATATCCTAAGTGCATGTGTAATCTGGCGGATCCTTGCCACTGATAGGCAACTGACCATGAATGTCTCCATGCTCAGCCTGGTGAGGGAGGCATGAGTGTGTCTCACAAGAGAGTCTCCAATGACCAATATATTGGGTTGTGTGGCAGTTTGCCTTAAGGGCGTAGAGGTTTAGACATTGTGAGATGCAGTTGTATGTGTCCTGGGGAGTGTTGTCTTTGTAGAGTGTTTGGGAGGTTGTTGAGGGCAATGTATGGAAGATCTTTGAGATCTGTTTGAAGATATTAGTGTCTGTATGTGATAGCTTTGCCTTCAAAGACATAGGGCCAGATTCATTAATGCTTATACTATGTGTACATGATCTGTATTCAAGAACATCCCTGCCACATTTTTTGTTCTTTCTAGTCACTCAGAAAAAAAATACAGAAAGTGTACATGTAGTTTACACTTTGTGGTAACCTTTATGAATTCCCCTAGGTATTAAGGCTGCAAGATAATCAGTAGGAAAACTAAAATTAAGAAGGAGAAAGTATGAGTTATGCTTGTGTTGTGTATTCACTCAGAACGTTGTACATTTAGTGTACACTTTGTATAAACATTAATGAATCCTAGGGATAGTATAATTACATCTCTCGCATACTGTGTCAGTCTGGTTGTCAGTAAACATGAGGCAACTGCTACATTGTCTCAAGATGCCTGCTTCTACCAGGCTGGCTACAGAGACAGTAGGAAAGTGCACATTCATGGCCGAGGATCCTTTTTTTGTGATCTATAAGGGGTTTTGAAATTGGGTTTTAGAGTTGATGGGCTAGGGGGAGAGGTCTGAGATTGATCTAAAATAAGAGTCTTGGGATAATGCTCCTCAGTGGGCAAACTAGCTGTTCTGCACTCATCTAGATAACTGAGAAAATAGCAGAGGAAGTGTTATATGTAAACATACAACTCTGGGTGCCTGTTTCTCTATAAGGAACTGCAAACCACTGCTGCACAGCTCAGCACAGGTTATAGGAGATGAAGTAGAGAGGAATCCAATCACTAAACAGTAAAAATGTAGTTTAAGTGTATATATAAGGCTATGATCCTGCAGAAATCCACAATTCTGTTATTATTGTGAGTGGTACTATATGACTAGACTAAGGTCCCCAGACCATGTAAAATACAAGGAGAAAAAACTGTTGTAGAAATGTAATAAACGGGACTCAGATCCTGTAGCAATTCACAATTCTTTCACCATTGTGAGCGATGCTACAAGACTAAGGTTCCCAGATTAAGTAAAAGGCAAACAGAGAAATGTAGTAGAATTGTAATGAATGAGGCTCAGATCCTGTAGTAATTCACAATTCTCTCACCATTGTGAGTTATACTACTAATCTAAGGCCCCAGATCAAGTAAAATACAAACAGTAAAAAGCAATAGAAATAAAATAAATGAGACTCAGATCTTGTAACAACTCACAGTTCTTTTACTACTGTGAGTGATACTATTAAAACATAAGGTACCACACCAAATTAAAATGCAAACATTTGACTTTTGGTTAAAACAAGGAAAAATGCAGAAAAAAACAATACACAATTAAGATTAACAGTCTGAATATTGCAGTGTGTACTAGTTGAAATGGGATTACATGAAACAGAGCTAACTCGAGTTTTAATAGTCTAAATGGAGTGTCTTAACAGTTTGAGCCATCAGTGACCAGTAGAAATAGCACTGGGAGGGGCTTACAAACTCTAATTTACAGTAGGGGAAGGCCGCTAAAAAGGTACTTAGTTTAAAACCACAAGAGTTGGGAGAGTGGATGGGCAAAATCAAAAAAATCAATGCAGAGAAACAGCAGTTTTAAACTCAGATCTCTTGCAGTTGAATAGGAACATAGGTGAATATACTAAATAAGAAAACTCTTTCTGATCTCCTCCCACTAATTAGCTAGATCTAATTATTATTCAGTCAATGAACACAGAAGGGATGCTCCTAAATGACCCTAGCCAACAACTTTTAAGACTTCAAGAAAAAAAAACTTTGCAGTAAAGGAAAGTTTAAAGTACAACAAATTGTAATATAAAAAATAAAAAAATGGAAATATCCAAACCTTAAATGTAGAAAATCCCTGTAGAACTTCTTTAGGTCATACATAATGCTGTTTGTCGAGTATCTTTTCTTTATATTTCTCCTAAGATTTTTGGCTTGTGTAGAAATATTTTATTTTTTATTAGAAATTATGTACCACAGATTGTTGGTTTGTTTTTATACTGTGCTGACGTGACTTCACTGTCGCTCATCTTGTCATGTTAAAACAGAGGAATAGTTGTGGGTTCAGTTCAAGCAGCTTTATTACACACAAACACATCAGGAATGATGCTTAGTAACTTAAATAAACATAAACAGACTGACTACTATACTCATAAATGTTAACCCTCTGGCTGTTCTCTCAGAATAGCCCTGCTGCCTGCATGTGCTCACTATTTATATGCACGTGTCTACTTCTGGAAATGCTTCTTAAAGTTACACACACATGCTCTGTTCTACATTCACCAAACAATTTCATTCCTTTCTTAGAGTTTTTAACTGATTTCCTTTTCTATATTCCTGTAATAATTATGCTTCTTTTTTGACTGTTTCATAGTTGTCACTAATTGCCATTGCATTGGTGGCATTCTATTTGGTCATGTGCTTTTTTCCTTATTACTCTTCATGTTCCTAGTAATACTGGACTGGTATTATCTATTTCTATTTAATCCAGAAGGGCTTCCCTTAAATTAAGCTAGTCATGGCTAAGATTTTCTGCCATAATCTGCATTTGCTATGTTTTCTGCCTCTGCATAACAATGCATTGATTTTTGAATGTTTCTCCTGATGGAATTTCTGAAAATTTGTTTTGTGAAACTTCCTCATTACTGGTATCCCATTATATTTCTGCTATGACTTGTTGAAAATATAACTGTTTTAATGCACTATTATATTGGGGAACTGTTTGGATGTGGGATTCTAATTCAAATTTTTTACTTCTTAGATGTTCTGCCACTTTATTTCCAATTTACTTCCTCCCCGACTACAAAACTACTTATTTTTAAATTTATATATTTTTTTTGTAACCCATATGTCTCCATTTCGGATTTTAAATACTTACAATATATTTCTATTACTAAAGGTTTTTTGTCCTGTATAGTATTTCTTTGTGTAATGTTTTGTTTTAATTTGTTTGGCTAAAGACCTTAAATTGACATCTGTGGTTCTTGAAATTTTTTCCCTCCGGACTTATTTTTTCTATGTTCTGTTTTTTCCTCGTGTTCTTGCAATGCATTTTCTTTGTGGGATTTCTGGGTTTACTGCACAATAACACCATATCCTTATTTCTTTATTATTCTTATTGCACACCTGACTGTTTCTAAGCCTTTTCCATGGCTAATCTTTTTTTTTAAATATTTTCAGACTACTATTTTCTATCATCACGTGAGAACTACTAAAATCAAGACAACACTGTCAAAATTTCTGTCATCCTTACTGTATTTTCCTCTAGGTGTTCTATTAGCCTTGCCCCTTGTACCTTTGCTAGGGTTGATACTTTCTTTGACAAGCACATCCTGCTTTTATTTTTATCCTTCTTTTTCTCCAAGACATATACATATGTATTATATCTAAATTATATATACGTGTGTGTGTGTGTGTGTGTGTGTGTGTGTGTGTGTGTGTGTGTATGTATATATATATATATATATATATATATATATATATATATAAAATTTGTTTTTTTTAACATGCACACATACATAGTTACAGTCCACTTAGTTTACACTAGCTTGTTTGACTGAAGTGAACTATAGTTTTTAGATTGTTTTGTGTGAAAGGATGTTTGTGTGAATGTCATACTGGGTGACTTCTGGGTTGGTTGATAATAAGTGGGTGTGTGCATGTCTTTTAGGGTTAGGAAAGGAGTTAGGTAAAGGGATAGATTTAGTGTTGTGTAAGTGTGTATGTGTGTTTGTGTGTGTATGTGGTAAGTGAGCTGTCTTATGTAGTAGTAATGTTTCACTAAAGGCATTTTTAAGGTGAGATGCACTAGTAGACTTAGGGTTAGGGGCAGTGTTAGGGATCATACACATTACTACAGTGGAGAAGGGACACAATATATATAATATATTATATACTGTATATATAATTTAATATACACACACACACACGCGCGCGCGCGTGCACACACACACACACACACACACACACACACACACATATGGGTCTACTTCTAAATTTTGAAGTTTGAAAACTGAATTTTTTATGGTTGAAACCATAAGATCGAAGTTTTGAAACTTTGAACCATGTAAATGGAGATTGCTGTACAGTGCGGAACGGTATATTTACCATTTTCCTTGCTGTAGTGCTATCGCGGAGTTGGAATATTTGATTAACAGGCGGTTTGAGGGGTGCAGAGGGGCTTGCCTCCCTGCAAAAAATTACAAAAAAAAAAGATTTTTTTTGTTTTTATGTTTTTTATTTACATTTTGAAGTTTCAAAACTGCAATGTTGTGGTCTTTGAAAACTTCAAAATTTAGAAGTAGACCCACCCACACACACACACACACACACACACACACACACACACACACACACACACACACACACACACACACACACACACACACCACACACACAAAACAAGAAATTCCAGCACTATAAAAGTGATGATAACACCATTTATTACCTCAAAAAGATAGCCCATGAACCACACCAATTGACAAGAATATAACTACAGAATTAATTAATCCATATGAAAGTCAGCATCCAATAAATACCAACATTGAAAACATACACAATTAATAAAGGTCAAAAATAAATATGACATGACATAATAATAATTATACTAGATACAGTAAATCAACTTAGATAAACTGATTTCATCAGATGTTCAATATATATAAATAAGAAAACCAAAAAGAATAATTCAAACCAAATGAGAAAATTTGTAGTTAATCTTATCAAATGAAAAAATATATGCAATAAAGATGCCATCTAGTGTTCACCAGAATAATAAACAATTAATTTCATCAAAAATAGTGGAAACCATCCAATATAATAATAAATAAAATCCAAAAAATATTTTTAACAGTTTTAATAAACCACATGTACATGAATCACCCAAAAATTAGTAATAAATATAACTATGAAAAAGAAAAAATACAAAAGATACATGATTTTTTAACAAAAACATCTTTATTACATTATTATGTATGCCATAGGCATGACTTTTATACAGCCAGAGATGTATACATCTGTAATATGCCACAACATACAATTTCATATATGCAAAATATATATGTCATCTCATGGGGAGAATATGAACACCATGCAAGCTGATAAAACACAAATCAAAAAGTCTCAATCAAACCTGAGGTAAATAAATCACCCAGGTTAGCAATCCATTTTTTTTCTTTCCTATCCATGAGGTTACAGGTTTGCAGAAACATGCATATGTTTAAATACAAAACTTTTTGTCTTATATATTTTTATTTTCATTCTTGATGTTTACTGGTTTCTGGGGTTCATGTGGGTTTAAATAAAGCAGTAGTTAGAGCTTTGTCAATCACTTTGGTTCATGACATTGAAAAAGCCTTTTTGGCGAAACCTATGTTTGTTGTTTGGTGGTAGTCTAATATTAAATGGTGTTATTGTCACTTTCTTTTGCTTACAGTTCCCGTCACAGCCCACAAATTATTATTCCAACCTGCTAGCTACCCTGCATTATCTAATATCCTATAACCATATACCCCCCTTAGACTCCTTAGATCTACTCACCAAAACCTTATAATCACCCAAAAACCTAAGTGCTCAGCTGGTCAGCTTCTACTCTCCTTTTCACTAGCCAAAAAATGGAATGCCCTGCCCTCTACTCTGAGGACCTGTGACAATACACACACCTTCAAAACACAACTTCATTCTTACCTGTTTCTTCACAGGAAATGTAACTGCACTCTTCAACTCATACCTCCCAAGCTCTGCTTCTCCTTCTCTCCTGGCTAACCTTCATACCTTCCTAATTTCTCTCATATACTTAGATTATAAATGTAACTAAACAGTAACACCCAGCCATCATGCTGTATGCGTGTCTTTGTCTTGAAAAATTTTTAATAGTTTTACTGTATTTACTGAAAACCTGTTTTGACTGTAATACTACCTGTTGATTGTTATACTACCTGTTGATTGCAATGCAAATATTTTTCTTGTAATTCTCTATGTAATATAACTTTGTATTGTGGAGCTTTTCTCCCCGGGCCTCCACTGAAAATGGGCTCTTGAGCCCAGTGGACCTCCACGGTCACCAAACTGGAATAAATAAATAAATCAATGAATGAATAATAAAGCTTTTTTCCATGCACCATCTAGTGGTGGCTAGTGCATCTGCTTTTTCTGTATATATATATATATATGTGTGTGTGTGTATACAGTAAACTCTCAGTTAACCGGAACTCAAGCAACAAAAACCAAGCAACCAGGGAAAAAAAAAAAAAAAACGAAATACAGTACAATTTTCATGTATTGCACTTTCTGTCCCCCCCCCCCCCACAGAAACATACCTTACGTTTTTAGAGTTTTAGTATTTTAAAAAGTAAGAGAGGAATACATTCCCCCTCTCCCCAACCTAAGAACAAGTCAAACCAAACAAATAGTATAGGGTACAGTATTAGTCGGGCCTATTTTTAATAGTAACTCTCAAGGAACCAGAAACTGCAGTTATCCAGCATCTACCAATCCCCATGGGTGCTGATTAACTGAGAGTTTACTGTATATATAGTGTGTGTGTGTGTGTGTGTGTGTGTGTGTGTGTTATATATGTGAGATTTGTCTTAGAATGTAGTAAACAAGAGGTTCCACCATTTGAAGGTAGCCACTAAAGCCTGACTATGATTGCAGTTCAAACTTACTTTCCCTTTCTTTTTTGTACTGAATTCATCTCTCCATTAGGACCTACCACTACCACTCTTCTCTATAGGCTCTGACGTTGTCCCTGACTAAGATCTTGCTGATATCCAATATATGCTGACATGAGTCACTTAGCTTTGTAACCTCTCCCGGCACATCAAGAAGAAGCATTTCAACCAGTCTTTAAAATGCTGGTCTCCACAGTGGTATGTGTCAAAACCTCTAGTGCCTGTCTAACTGGAGACCCACCTCTGTCGCGAGGCAATATAATCTGATAAAATAACTGGGAAGATTTTGAGTGACTACACCAAACAAAGATGCTCCTTAGTGATAAGAGATTCATCTCCTCTAAAGATGGGATGGGAGCTGGGTGAGTAGATGCCCTTGGGCAGGTCCAATCACATGCATAAGCCATTTATTTAAATTAAGTGGCACAGTGCTTGTATACTGATAGAAATTTATATAATTGTGGACCACCACATATTTCATTCGATGCAGACACCAGATTCTGTATCCATTCACTAATGTAACACCTCATGGACAGCCAGTAGCTCCCATAGCACATGTTATTCTGACTGATAAGTCCTTCATGGCACAGAGACATTTGTCAAAATGTGGTAATTAGCATGGATCAAAGTGAGGTTGAATCATGACACGCTTACCCAACTAACCATTTCTGATTTCTTCTGCTAGCAAGGGATACCTGTATGCCAGGATAATAACAGCTTTGTTTAGTTACTACCAGGATAAAATAGGATTCCAGGTACCTCAGTTGAACTAGTTTAACATCATTTAACTGTATCTACTTTAGACAGAGAAAGTGTGAACAGTAATTGTTTATATAAATAAACACATGGGACATTTTCTCTGGGCTGCTCAAGCCATTAACATGCTAAAATATGCATTTTAGGGAGATAATTCTAATGTATAATTGTTTTGCAGTAATGCTTAACTCATTACAGTCTCGTAACATCTGCAGGTATTTCTGCAGTTACATCCTACTGATGCCTCCAGGCATCAGCTATTGCTTGCTGGTATTTGCATCACTAATTACAAAAACATTTACATACAAGGTATTAGACTTCATGTTAAAGCTTATACAATAACAAACACAACTCTATGGATATTTGACTTCTGTCAAGTGCAGATAAAGCGATACTGATTTTTATGTGTATGCTATTTATTCATATTGTAATAATTTTCATAATTCTCTAAATATCTCAACAATCAAGTGACACAGGCAGAACCTTTGAGCCTTTTATGAAATCACTGCTGTATGTGTGTTGCTTGAATGGCTACTGAGATATCACAGGCTTTTTATACAACAGTACATATTTCATATTTACTGTGGTTATTGTGACTAATAAAATCCAGTTTAAGACCTAGAACTGAACAAATATGACTATTGTAAAGGTTACATTGTGCTCAACAGTTTGCCATTTACAGTTTTCTAGTAACACATCTGGTCCTAGAGATATGAACATTAGTTTGAACTGTGTGGCAATAACTTAACATAGTTTTTTTAAAAGGTTTAGGACACACCACTAGGAGTCTGAGTACAAAGTAAAAGAGCTCCACAGGAGGGAATAAGTTAAGAAGTCCAAGTATTGACCATGACTGGGTGTCATGACTATCCAGGTATTGAGCATGACTTGGTGTCCACACTATGGTACCTGAAGACAAGTCTGCTGCATGACTTTGTCAATCTACTAATGTATTTCATAACATGTTTAAAAAACAGGCACATTTGGAAAACTTTTATTTACCCTGTTAACCATGATAATCAAAAGCCTCAAACATTACCCCAAATGGCTAAATGCTGTGTCAATATTAAAATCATCAAAGACTGAAACAAAACATTTCCAAGGAAGAAGAATATTGGATCTACAGAAAGGGCAGATTCCAGCACTAATTTGCCATATCTATTAAGGCATATAAGATGAGTGAATAAAAAAAAATCACCCATCCAACAAATAACATTGCACACCACCAATTCCTACAGTATTAAACTCAGATTTGCAATATGCTCATTAGAGTAGCAAAGTTATAATTTTAAATTGAGTCCACCTTCATGCTACATTCATTAATTCTCTTATTACCCATTTAATACAGTTCAATGATGTGTAGGAGCAAGGCCCTATTCCTTAACTCACCTGGCACAACACAAAGGAGCAAATCCTGAATGGGGTACTATCCCATTACAGGACATATACATTCACTCATTCTCACACAACAAGTAGAATGCAGTTTACCTACAGCATGTCTTTGGAATGCGGGAGGAAACAGGAGCACCCCACAAAACCCCACATGGATGCAAGAAAAAAGGTGCAGAATCTGCAAAAAATGCATCCCTCATTCAAGAGGCAAACTAGAAAATCAAGCACCATGAGGCAGCAATACTAACCTCTAAATTGTCATGTCAGTGAATTCAAAATAATTGCAATCTTATAACAAAACCATTGAGAATATACCCATCTAAATGTATGAGTTAAGAACGCCTGTCATGTCTGATCTGGGTATTCTATAATACAGTAAGACATTAACTAACACTTAAGAAAATGAAATCTGTAACAGTTATTGATTTATATTTTAGCCCAAGACTGTCCAAATTTGTAGGGAAGAATGATGGAGGAAAGTGCTCTAATACAGTTAAAGACACAGCTATGATCTAATTTTAAATGCATGCAGCTACATGCTGAGATACATGCATTCAAGTCTAGATCAGGAACTGCATTGCAGTTAACTTAATTAAAAAAAATGATTACATACATGTTCAGCAAACAGAACAATCAGTTTGTTCTAGCTAGTCCATATGAGACTACGGGGGGAATGGAGTTGGAGTTGAAAACTAAACATTTATCTTCTGGGCTCTGCAATGGTGAAAGGCTGGCATACAGACATTTCATTTTTACTAGGTGTTGACTTTATAATGTACAACACTGGCCCTGAAAATGTTGCTATTTTCTTGACTATCAGAAATTTTACAGAACTTCTTCTTTCAGAGCTAAAGTGACAAATTCAGCAAAGTCACGACCTCAGGTCTCTGGTACTACAGAAAACAATCACAGTAGAAAGTAGCCACACCCATGTGGAAGTCAGGTGGCTTTACCTCAGGATCTAGCTCCTCATTTAGGTAGTCTTCTTTAACAGAATCTTCTGCAGAGTTCTGGAAGTGATTGAAATCAGTAGGTAGCCTTCTACTCATCAGACGTATTCTGCTTTGTGGAGAAGTTTCTTTTTCTGGCTTAATCTCTAAATTCGGTGCCTCTTTTGGTTAACTTGCTGGTGGTCCTGATCTATCTCAGGCACCAGTATTATTTGGTTCTCATTTAGTTGACAAGTCATGGTTCATGTCCTGTGGTATGTCTGTACATTAGGAGCTTCTGGAGGGAAGAACTCTAGCGTAGCACTAGCTAAGTAGTTCCTAAAATGGAGAAACATCTTCAGCAACTTCACCTGTACATGAAGAAAGCACCTTCTCCTTAGGGCCTGGACTTCATGACTGACTGTCTTGCCTACTGTCTGTCTCAGCCAGCTTGTTTGGGAACTGTGAGGTTTTCCTCTTTTAAAAAGCAGTTCTTGGTGGCCATCACCTCACCTCACCCTGCTGGATATTACAGCTGCTGTCATTTATCTGTAGGGAACACTATTTGATTTTTCACACAACCATATATCCCTTAACACTAACTCATGTCTCTTCTTAAAAGTAGTGTCAGAACAGCTTTTTAAACAAGAAACATCTTTATTAAATTATATCTTATGACACAGGCAATCATACACGTATATAAATGAAAACAAACCATACTGAAATATTTTCAGTTGCAAACATTATACAACATTTATAATCTATCCAGTCATTGTCAATCAAACACTAGAAAGCTCATTTAATTCCTGCTTTCCCTTAAACCTCATCCCCCCTCAAAACATTATTATGCATGTATTGTTTCCATAATTCCCATTTTTTATGTAATTTCCTCCTAACCTTTTCTAAAGATCCCATTCCAGTTGTTTTATCTCCATTACTATATTCACTGCTTCTAGTACAATTGTTTTAGACTTTGATTTCCATTTTCTAGTAATTGTTTTTTGACAGCCATCAGAATTAAAATCAGCAAGACCTTACTATGTCTAGGCAATTATGATTCTTAGTTTCCTAGGTTATACCAAATTGCTCACCCAGTATTTCTGTTAGAGTACTCTACATGGAATTTTTAAAGTCTGCCAACTCATTATACTCCCAAAAAATATAGCCAATTGTCTCGTTCTTCCTCATCACACCTCCAACATTTGCAATCTACCTGAGGAAAAAATATTTTGAGTCTGCTTGGGGTATAAAAATACCTATGCAAACACTTCAAGCAGAGATCCTAAATCTTGTAGACTTTGTTGCTTATTTGGGTGCCATACATATATCCCCCCACTGTTTCTTTGGGAATTGCTTATCTAGTCTCTCTTCTTAATCCTTTCTAACCTCCTCTGATTGATTCTTATAGTTATCATGCAATATTTTATATGCCTTAGTAGTTATCCCTTTTTTAATAGCAGATTCTGTTCAAGATTCTACTACAAACTCTACTAGTGCTGGTCTTTTGCTGAGGATCCCCCTATTTGTTTCTCTTTGCTTAGACTCTGATATCAATCCTTGATAGGAAAGGCAATCTGTAGCCTGCAGTCCAAATGAATTCTTCGCCTCTTCCCATTCTATTACCTTTCCCTGTCTAATTATCTGCTCACAATACCTTGGTTCCTTTGCCAGTTTTCTTCAGTAAATTCCATCCCCCTGTCACCTATTCTCTGTACTCCTAATTGCAGATATCCATATTGGCAGAATCTCCTTTCTCCATTCCAGTGTTGACTTAGTTTTTAGAATACTTTCTTCTACTTTATGAATATAATATTATCTATGGCTATTGTTATTCTCCTAAATGATCTGCATCCAAATTCCCACTCTGTTCTTATGTCTTGAGCCCCCCTCCATTTCATCATCATCCCTTTCCACTTTGAATTATAGCATGCTGCTTGTGATATGTATAGGGGCCTTAACTGTGTAGCTCTGGAATACCCCTTCAAATCAGATGAGGATCAACTTATCCCACTTGACTCAGACAAAATCCATCAAATCTTTGTTTACTGCTATCCACAACTTCACCTCTGGTCGATAAAAGTATGCCTGACCTGTGTATATATTTCTATTCACAGTTTTTATATTATCTTTTGTTTAGTCTCTTCCCACATATCCTTAGCTGCCAAAACAGAATCCTTTTTAATCCATACTCCTAAGTATTTCATTTTGTCACGTCCCCATAAATATGGGTATTATTGAACCAATTTGTCTGTGGGTACATCATTTACAGCTATTGCCTTTGCTTTATCTTCATTCATTTTGTATCCCAGAAAGATGTAATACTATCTCAGAATGTTCCACAACACTGAAATGTCCTTTTCTGGTTTCATCAGGTGCAAAATAATATCATCTGCAAATAAAGCCAATTTTCTTGACTATCATACCAATTATATCTTTGAATTTCTGAGTCCCTTATTTTCTTTGCCAATGGTGCTAAATATAATGCAAATAGCAAAGGGGAAAGAGAACACCCCTGCCTGGTTCCTCTGCTCAAACAGAACTTATCAGAGAAGAACCCTCACTTTAATTTTCACCTCTGATCCCTCATATATCCTCCTAATCAACCTTATAATTTGAAAAGGTAATGCAAATGCTTTGATTGGCCTACTCATAAAACCCCAGCTTACTCTGTCAAATGCTTTTGTGCATCAAGACCCACCAACAACAGTGGTATTTTCTTACATTCTGCTTCCATCTGGATCATTATTGTTCTATTAATGTTGACAAATGTTTGCCTCCTCTCCACAAAACCACATTCATCCACATCTATCAATTTTGGCACCACCTTTACAATTCATTTAGCTATTATAGACATAAACATTTTATAATCATGGTTTGAAATCAAAATTGGCTTATATGAAGCTGGATCTGATGAATCTTTACCATATTTAGGTATTACAGCCACCACTGCTTTCTCACAGGATGGTGGTGCTTCTCCTCCTTTTAAAAAACAGTTATACAAAACCTTCCAGATCTTTATCACTTTCTTTTTTCCTGTCATCCAAATTTCCACAGTAATACCAGGTATTCCTGGGGACTTTGCTGTAGATTGGTTATACATCACAATTTTTATCTCATCTCCTCCTATCCTAACTGTTGATAATTGAGCCTCATCTACCTCTAACCTTGACATACTTAATTCTTTCATAAACATTTCCATTTGTACTTTTTCTTGATTTTCACATTTCTCTACTGTTTACAGACTTTCATAAAATTTCTGAAATATTTCTAATACCTCTACAAGATCTCCATTTTCTCCTTGTTATAGGCTCCTTAAGCTTGGCAACAACCCTTTCTACTTTCTGTTGCCTGAGCAATTGTGCTAAAAATGTTTGTGTCTCGAGTTATTATCAAAAAATGTTTAACAGTAATCTTTCTAAACTCATGCATATTATCAAGGTAGCATCTTATTTTGTCTTTAGCACTTTGCAATTGTGCATCTTCTTGTTCTGTGAGATTCACCCTATTCTGCAGTACTTTAACCTTTGTCAGTCTCTCTAAACAATTCTTACTACTTCTTAACCAACCCCTGGATTCTCTATAGCTTGCATGGCGTGCAAGATCGGTGCAGGAGCTCAAGCAGGCAATATGTTTGCCATGCGATCCAGGAACAGCCTGCAGGGGCGTACACGAGCGCTCCAGCAATAAAATTCCTGCACGGACTAAGCCCCTGTATGCAAATCACCCCATTTTCAGGAGAAATCTATGTAAATGAGGTAATTTTGCAATCCAGGAAGCTTGCAACTGTCCGTGCAGGACTAGTGCTATCTGCAGAAATGTATGCGTTAAGTAACCAAGTACATTTCTTCAAAATCCAAAACGGAGCTGTGACAGCTCCAAATAAAGGCTGCATATTATGTAGTAAACATGCCAATGGCCAGGTATAAGGCCACTGGCATTGCAAACAGTAAAAAAAATACAGAAAGCAACTTTTATTTTTTTTAGCCGATCTCGGCTGTTTAAACGTAGGGCAGTGTCGCGCAAACGGGATCGGGGGAAAATAACAAAATGAACCTAAATTAAGCATTCTAACTAAAATCAGTATTCTGCTATGCAAGTCAATGGCAGGCAGAAGACTACAATGAGTAGTGGTTGCTAAGGGGAGAAGGCTCAGTGTGAGACATGTAACTATGCATTAGAGGGCAATCCTATGCAAATGAGGGGAAAGATAGTGAATCCCAGTTTTCCCCAGCATGTGAGTCAGGTCCCAACATTGTAAGAGTAGGAATAGCTTGTTGCAAGCCTAGGAGTTAGGTGACATAATGGGGGTGTGTGTCAGGCATACTGTAAGTGGATTGGAGCCCTGTGGCTTGGGTTTGCTCCTAGCTTAGCACAGCTAAGCTAGGGGGTGTGTCTAAACCTGCCTAGCACACTTTACAAAGCCTAAGTGGGTGTGCGTGCTGTGCACTGGGTTTTAAAGGCCGAAAACAAAAGTTAAACTAGGAAATAGCAGCAGTGTGAACATTTGTGCACTCTGTTTGCATGGCGTGTCCCCAGGCTTAAACAGGAAGGCAATGGGAAGGTAAAACAGAAGTAGGATGGTAACCAAGGAGAACTAGCATAGCTGGCAGGTGAACTGCATCAGAATCAGCCAATTACACAGGCAGCAGACCAGCCCAGCCCAGAATGCTACTATAAACTATGCAAACACATTCCCCGCTGGTTTTTCCCACACTCTACACCACCGGTGTAAACAAGCAGGGAACTTTTAATATTCACAACAGCAAAATGATAGGGTCTGCAATAGCTATCATACAACAACTTGTGGAAGAGGCTGAGGGTGGTGAGGATGTGAATGCTGTCGACCAACCCACAGCGAGGAGACAGAGAAGAGTATACAGACCCAGGGTAATCTACCAGGGGCTACATGAGCTGGAGGTAGTGGAGCGCTATAGGGAGGACAGGGACCTCCTACAGCAAATTGTTGAGCTGTGTTGGCCATTCCTCACACACAGAACTAACAGAGGGGAACCCATCCCAGTGGATACCAAGGTATATATAGGCCTATGAATACTAGCTACAGGTACCTTCCAAAGGCCAACTGGGGATATGATGGGAATTTCACAGGCATCAGCATCCAGGGTACTCCACCAGTTCCTGGATGCCATGTTAGCACATGTCGGTGAGCACGCATATTTCCCCAACACCCATCAGGCGTTGGCCAGCAATATGCAGCTGTTCCACCAAATAGCAGAATGCCCTGAGGTAGTGGGTGCTATAGACTGCATGCACATATGCATCAAAGCACCACCAGGTGAGCGGAGTAGGGTCTACATCAACAGCAAGGGCTTTCCCTCCATCAACTGCCAGGTCATGTGTGATGCCCAGGGCATAATAATGAATGTGTGTGCTGGCTGCCCTAGAAGCTATCACAATTCCCACATCTGGCATCTGATGCAGCTGTACCAGAGATTGGCCAAATGGGACATCCCTTATGGTCACCTAGTGGGGGATGCTGGATACGCACTGGAGCCATGGCTGATGACACCCATCAGAAAAGCACACACACCTGAACAAGAATTCCATAATGAGGCACATTCACAGACCAGAATTATAGTAGAACGTGTTTGGGATGCTCAAGTCATGGTTCCGGTGCCAGGACACATCCGGTGGAGCCTTGCAGTACTCTCAAGCTACATGTACCCAAATTGTCCTTGTATGTGCCATGCTACACAATATGATCCTGCAGAAACAGCTGCAGCAGGAATAGCATGGGGCAGGGCCACACAGCCCCTACCATTCCCAAGGCCTGCACAGGCACAGAGTGACTTGGAGGAGGAACAACCTGAGCCTGCCCCAGTAGGCAGAAGGAGGTGTGCCCAGTATGCCCTGGCCTTGGCAAAGAGGCAACGCATAGCACATACAATGACACAGGAGGGGCCCAGGGAATAATTCCTCTCTCTGACTCTCACATACAGTAAAAGGGTTTCCAAACATTACACTATCTGTGCTTAATCATGTGTAGGGAGTGTACTATGTGCATCTGACATAGGCAGCCCTGCAGCACCACCCTCAATTCTGGGACACCCACAAGGTAAGTGACTCACACATGCCAGTCAGGGGGGTTTACATACCCAACAACAGTCACAGCCAGCAGGACAGATGTAGACAAACACAAACAAAGGCTGTGCTATGGCCTCTGAATGAGGCCCATATGCAACCCCCCCCCCCCCAGGCCTACACAGACAGACTACAGCAGGTCAGGCAGTGGGATATCAGTTCTGAAGGGTAGGAAGTCAGAAACTAATATGTAGGTAATTAAAAGCTAAGATCTGTAGTACACTGGTATGCCTCTAGTCAGCACGATAGGTAAGACTACACAATGAAATGGAGTACCTGACATACCAGTACAGTCCTAGCAAATTTGTACAAGTGTCAGGTGTGCCCCCCATCCTATGTAGAAATGTAGTCACAGTCATGTGTGCCCCCCCAGTCCTGAGTAGAAATGTAAAAATAGTCAGGTGTGCCCCCCATTCTACATAGAAATGTAATAACAGTCAGGTGTGCCCCCGCCCCAATCCTGTGTAGAAATGTACTAACAGTCAGGTGTACCCCCCAGTCCTGTGTAGAAATGTAGAAATAGTCAGGTGTGCCCCCCATCCTATGCAGAAATGTAGTAACAGTCAATGCCAAATGATTGACGGATACCCTGCAGAGACAGCATGCTACCTGTAGGTGTACAACACAAAGGTCAGCACTGCAGTACAAACTACCTGGACTCGATCTACACATTTAATACAGACGGGCATACTGGGCATGCCCACACATTTGGAGAAATGAAGGCAATGTCAGTCAACAATATACTGAAAGGTCATACTGGGCATGCTCACACACATAAACACATGAAGGCCATGTCTGCAAACACCAGTGGACCAGACATATCTGGCAGCCGCAGATGTTAGTGCAGACACTCCTCAGTATGCACCACTCATGTTTTGCACACACAGTGGATAGGAATACAGGCATATATGTAAGGACAACACACTTTAATAAGCCAAAGGTAGACGTACATAGATGTGTGGAAAAGGGTGACTGTGACAAGGAGCCATTCAGGCCTGTCCCACCCAGTACACAGCCACAGGGCCACAACCACACAAGGGTCAGATGTCACTCACTGCAGATACTAGCCACCTGTATCTGTCAGCATTACAGAGTATGTGGTGCACGTACCAGCTGTGCAACATGACTGTACAAGGAAGTAGTCATCTAGCAGCTGTATACACGTACCTGTGAAATATGACCCAGGTTGTGCCTGCATGTGGCGTGTCAACCCCTAGATGAATGGGCTATAGCCCCTGCACACACACTGCCCTCCCCATAGCCCCACTATCACAAGCATGCTGAGATCATCCACTGTGAAATACACCTTTGGGAGAATTTTAGCCCAGTAATCTCTGTGGCGCATCCCACAAATGTGTACTGCTGTAGTATGATAAACTAGTTAGGTAGGAGTTCTAACCCCAGCCTTGGCAACTGTATGTGTGTGTTTGTGTGTGTCTCTGTTTGTATAGAGAGCAATGCTTTTTAGGGTGGTCACATACCCTACAATTGAAATGCTCTACTTTTGTAAGGCTGCTGATGTCATCCACCTAGAAATACACCTCTGTGAAGGTTGCACCCCAGTAATCTCCATGGTGCATCCCATAACTGTGCACTGCTCTAGTGTGATAAAATAATTAGGTAGGAGTTCTAACCCCAGCTTTGGCAACTGTGTGTGTCTGTCCATCTGTGTAGAGAGCAATGCTTTTTAGGGTGGTCATGCTCCCTACAATTGAAATGCTCTACTTTGGCAAGGCTGCCAATGTAATCCACCTAGAAATACACCTCTGGGGAGATTTTAGCCCAGTAATCTCCGTAGCACATCCTGGAACTGTGTACTGCTGTAATATGATAAATTAGTTAGGTAGGTGTTCTAATCCCAGACACGGCAAGTGTTTGTGTCTGTCTGTCTGACCCTGTCTGTGTAAAGAGCAATGCTTTTTAGGGTAGTCACACTCCATACAATTCATATGCTGTACTTTTGCAAGGCTGCAGATGTCATCCACCTAGAAATACACCTCTGGGAAGGATGTAGCCCAGTAATCTCAGTAGCGAGTGCCATAACTGCACACTGTTGTAGTGTGATATAGACCCCCTGTTAGGGGTTCTATACCCACACATGTCAGTTGTGGATGTTCTGTGTGTGTTTCAATGTCTGTGTAAGGAGCCATGCATTTTAGGCTAGTCACACTAAGTACATTTCAAATGCTGTACTTTGGCAAACCTGCTGATGTCATTCATTGTGAAATACACATTTGGGGGAAGAGTTCTCCATTAATCCCTGTGGTGCGTGCTATAGCAGTCCCATGCTGTAGTGTGATATAGATCTCTGTTAGGGGTTCTATACCCACACATATCGATTGTGTGTGTGTGTGTGTGTGTGTGTGTGTGTGTGTGTGTGTGTGTAGGGAACAATGCATTTTAGCCTAGCCACACTCACTACAATTCAAATGTCCTACTTTGGCAATCCTGCTGATGTCATTCAATGTGGTATACACCTTTGGGGAAGGAGTATTTCAGTAATCTCTGTGGCGTGTGCTATAACTGTGTAGTGCTGTAGTATAATAACCTAGTTAGGTAGGGGTTCTACTCCCAGACATGACGTGTGTGTGTGTGTGTGTGTGTGTGTGTGTGTGTGTGTGTGTGTGTGTGTGTGTGTGTGTGTGTGTGTGTGTTTGTAACTTGTATCCTGTGTGGAGGTGGGTTTAAGTGTGTGACACCTGGATCGAATGTGAAGCGGGTATTGCAAATTTCTTATATGGTGGCCCTAGTATATATCACAATGTCCACTATACAGGGATAACAGATGTGAAATAGCAGAGAGGCTAGGGTGCAAATCCATACCCATACATGTGACATCAAGGCCAGACAATCACAGTTAGCAACCCCAGTATTACCCAGAGCAAACTCTCAACCCATGTCTCATACACACACACACATGCCGAGGCAACAGCCAATATGTGTGTAGTATACTGTACATTGGCCACTGATAGTAACTATGGAGTGATTGCAGTGGCCTACAGAGGGCATGGAACCCTGTCCATCTGCCCAATAGGCACATACATGCAGACAGTGCACCTTCCCCATGTTCCCCACTGGACACCTGCAACACCTGTGGTGCCATCACATGTGACCCATGAAGGACATACCATGCCTGAAAACATGCCCTGTATGGACAGATGCCACTGAACCAGGGAATGCCATTAGCATGCTAACAATGTAGGTGCAGGGTTAACTTGCTGTCCATTACCAGTTCCTGCCACAGGTGGCCAAGACTGGCATATCTGATAATAATATGTGTACACAACATGGGCCCGACACCCCAGGTACAGTTTCACATGTCACTGTACATGCATGTGGGAGGTGTGCACATCCCAGACACCATCCATGTCATGGACTAAGGAACACATACATGGAAAGCGATGCACAGCATTGACCACATGCAATAGTCACCCAGGTGACTGGATAGTGGATGCAGTACCCACCTGTGTGGGCAAATGCAGAAACCACAGCCCTGAACCACAATGCAGACCATTGTCATGTGGCCTGATGCCAAGGTATACCCATCACCTACCCTTGTATAGCCATCTGGAACAGTCAACCACCACATACCTGTGCAGAAATGCACCCATGCATGTCAGTACTGGCAACCTGTGTGTCTGTGTGTGTTTTGTATGATATGTATGATCACATCCACACTCACTACAATCTCCAGTGGAATAGTGAAGCATGCTGTCTGATGTCAGACACCTCCCCATACCCTTTGCCAATATAACCTCCGTATGACCCATATAGTGCATGTGATACATGCACAGTACTGTGTTGTGGCAATCTCACTAGTAATGAGCTGTATCCCTGGCCCTGCCAAGTGTGTCAATGTGTGTGCATCCCTGTGAGAGTGTGGCTGTGTTGATGCTGACACCTGTTCATGTGGACAGGCATGAGTACTTCACCTACTGTATAGCTACCATATCCCTGTTGCAGATGTCACTCACCATCACGTATATGTTCTGAGAACTCCACAGCAGGTAAGCTATGTGGCATATCCAATAACTGCATAGGACTGTGATAGCACTACATAGTTGTCAGGGGTTTGATACACTGTGCTGGTAGGTGTGTGACACAAACATGCTTATGTTTTACTCTCCCACCCCTCCCTGACTTGTCTTTGCCTCTGTCTGTCTCTCTCTCTCACTCCCTCACTGGTGGATGTGGAGACCTAGACCTGTTTTGCTTAGGCAGCAGCATGTGCATTTTAAGTGATGCTCATGATCAGCTGATGGCCTCTGCACAAATTGCAGCACTCCCCTAGCTGATTGCATGTGGAACAGCTGTGGTAACATTCCCATAGCCAATTGCATGGAAACACACTCCAATATCTAGGAACATCATGTTGGTGTTGGGCCTTTCCATTCACTGTGAGCAGGAACTCGATCTGTTGTTTGGCAAACAGCATCTCAGATGGATTGGGGATTTACCTCTGGCAACATACACTGTGGAAACAGGCCAACACACAGGAGGGGGATGTACCTGACCTGACTACAGACTGTAAGTGCTGCTATACTGCATTCGGAGTAATGCTGGTTTAACAAGGTGTGTGCGGATATGGCTGTCCTACATGTATTAATACCTGTCATGTCAGTTCTATGTTTATGAGGACTCCCCATCTGCAGGGTCATCTTCAGACTGAGCAGTGTGTGGTGCCTTTGGTTTCAGGTTTTACCCACAGAGCATGTATATGTCAACTGCAGTAGGTAGTGTGAGGATTGAAGTCTGTAGATGGTGAAAGCCGTGACAGTTGTTGACTTCATATCCCTCATAGGACATATGTTGTGACAAACCCTGTTACAGTAGTAAATGTAAGATATTAGCACAGCAACATGTCAATATTGGCCCTGTGTATGTGCTTCCAGCCACAACTCTGTAAACCTTTGTACATATGTCATGCATTAAGAAGTGCATGTGTGCTGTACACCATAATTAGTGTCATCATATCTGATAACAAGCCAGTGAGATATCAGACTGCTATACATGTTATGTACAGTAGGGGCTATATTTGATGACATAACCTGGACATTCTGTGGTTGTTTGTACAGTACTGAGGTCTGCGTACTTATAGTGAATGTCGACAGTGTGTGTATTTTCAATATGTACCTTAGCCTGTGTACAGACTATGGTAGAGGTCATCATTCTAGTTCCTGTCCTATTAGATGTTACATGCTGCTCCACTGTATGTTACCATATTGCTTACATGTATGTAGGGCCATACACACACATGTCCCATACCACAGACAGGCATCAGACCACACTGTGTAGGGGCCCAGTATATGTAGGGTTAGTGTGTGAGTGGCACATATGAGGATGGTGTTGAACAGATAGTCCATATACTGTAATATTATGCTAGCTTACCATATGTGGCTGTGTTCACATTGGTTGTGGTTATGCACTTCCACACAGGTGTAGCTTACCCTGTGCTGTGACATGCCTGTAGAGCCTGCTATATATGCAAGTACACGTGCATTCCCCCCATAGGAGATGTAGGCCAGTGTTGGTCCAGTCTGCCTGTAGCTTCCACAGTGCTTTGTTACATGTCTAGCAGCTTAGTGTACTTACCCAGTGAGATGTCATGTGCAAATGCTTGCCAGATGTACTGCTGCCAGGCCTCCCTTAACAGTCCTGTATGTCAGATGGAGCGGTGGGATGCTGTACAGATGTATGTCAATATCTAGTGGGTAGTACGTGGCCATGGCACCTCTGTACCAGCAGTTATTATGTGTCAGGGCAGACAGGGGTGTGTGAATGCATAACCTATGGGGCGAATGTGTACCAGTCATTATGTGTTATACCCATCTACATGGCTGTTAACATCCATATTGTCAGGCTTGGTCCACATGTTCTACACTAAGGGGTTCTGTGTATACCGCTGGACTGTACAGAGTGTGTCAGAATGTCTGCATCTATTGGCCAATATCTCTGCTGTAGTCCACAGGAGCATTACGTGCTTGCAGCGGTACTGTACTATGATGTCCTTAGGGTGTCTGTCAGTAGCCAATGGCGCACATGTGAAAAGCAGATGTGACCTTCCACACACACCATGTCTGTGAAGACAATCCCTATTACAGTAGCAATAGTCTACTAATATACCTGCTATACATACCAACATCCCCTTGCACTATGGAGTTGGGACTATAGGGGCTGAGGTAGGGCTACACCCCATGTTCAGGAAATATGGTGAATATATATGTACATATGATTATCCAGATATCTATATAGATAATTACACATGTACATATCGACATATATATAGATGGGTCTTTATATGTACATATATATGCATATACACCCAGATATATACATATACAGAGCATTATATGTCTACACATATACAGATAGTGATACATATGCCACACTGCCATTCCTGCCAGCAGTCCACTGCTGTTGTATCCCCCACACACATACGGTGGGGCTGGGGCCAAATATGTGTGGGCTTCACCTACACAATACATGTGTGCCTATATGCACTCCAGAGGCCAGTGTATGTAACAGTGGTATATGGCCCTGTATTACTGAGTTGGGGGGTGCACCATACATAACCTAGGCTGTTACAAACTGTGGGGGTATCAGGGCTGACCTGCCTTAAGGTATCTGGATGTACAGTACCATACATTTCACCTATCTTGACATTACTTACATAAAGTGGGTTACTGCAGGCCTACTGCCTCCTGCCATACAGACTGTTCTGTTTCCCAGTGTGCCTGTGATGGTGTCAGTTATACCTTGTTATGTAACAGTTACATCCCATTTGGCCAACTGAAGTCTGTACCACCTAGTGATTGTGTACAGAGTGTAGATAGGGGCTGCTGGACTATACACCTGCATCACTTACTGCTGATTGTGTGGTATCCTGTGGCCCAGTCTGTCTTTACTATTGTATGATTTGAAGAGCTTGGCATGGACAGCAACAGTTGTGGACCTTTCCAGACTACAGTATTAGTATAACTGTTTCACAGTTGCATTACTCTGTTTATATGGATGTCAGTGTCTGAACAGCTATATGACATGGCATATACATCTGTAATAGTATACAAATAAAGGTATTCCATTTCTGCAAACCTGTGTGTGGTGTTTTATCCCATGACCTTTCTGTGGGTATATGTTGCAGGCAACAAATGTCATTTGTATGGGTGGCTCATCCAGTGTCCCATTGTTAGGGTGTTAACTGTAGACATAGTGGCTGTTCCATATTGTGTGAGCCTACTACATGAGTATTTTACTGTACATATCTCTGCATGTGTATGTGTAGTCACATGTATATAGGTACATAGGTTCATAGGTAGGTACTAGGCTATCAGCCCTAGGGCCTATACAAGCCTAGCCAAAAAGGTACCCTGGCTTTTGCCACCCAGAAATTTATTTCCCTGTGCCCCTGTCAAGCAGAGCCACAGAGGCGATCCCCGGGGTGAATTTCCTATTTCCCATCCAATCATCAAGATTTTTCTTGAAGAGTGCTAATGAGAAGCTTTGTTTGATGTAGATAGGTAGTTTGTTTCAGAGTATGGGAAGTCTCTGGCACAGGAATCTATCCCTTCAGCATGTTCTGTTTATTGTGGTGACAAGGTTTAGGTTCCTAGAGCATGTAGCTTGGAGGGATTGGGATTTCTTTAAGTGGAGCATGTCCAACAGCTCTGGGTTTGACATAGCTTTGTATGTTAGGCAGAGATCACCTCTGAGTAGGCGATATGCGACGGAGTAAAGCTGGAGTTTTTTGAGACGGTCTGCGTAGGGCATCTGTTTGAGGCTGGTAATCCTCTTTGTGAGGTATTTCTGTGGCCTTTCCAGCTGTTGTAGGTATCTTGTGAGGTACATACCAAAAGGGGCATTGTATAATATAATAGGTCTAATGAGTGATGAGTAGAGGGGAACAATGACCTCTTTTTTCCTGGATGAAAAACCTTTTGTGATGAGGTGTGCCACGTAGAAGGATTTCCTGACTACTGTGGCGATGTGATTATCAAAGGAGAGACTACTGTCCACCTGTGTCCCAAAGTCTCTTATCAAACTTTTGGTGTTAAGTAGACTACCACCTATGTGGTAGCTCATGGGTACAGAGTTTTTACCAAAGGGGATGACAATACACTTTTTGGCATTGAGCTTGAGGCCATGTCTTTGACACCAGGCATCTGTCTCAGTTAGGCCTTTTTGTAGGATGTCCACATCTTTAGGAGTTTCAGTTATGGCTCCTAGTTTGCAGTCATCTGCAATCTTCATTAGCCAAAGACCTTCTGTGTTGGTCTGTACTTCAGAAAAGTAGATACCAAACAGGAGAGGACCCAGGACTGAACCTTGTGGTACTTCACTTGTCACTGGTCTGAAGTCAGATTTGGAGTCTGCAACTTTCACAGCGTGGGTTCTGTCAGTGAGCCAGTTGGCAACGCTTCTTGTGACATAGGGATTTATACCTAGTTTAGTGAGCTTATCTATGATTCCAGAGTGGGAGATTGTGTCAAAAGCCTTGGGGAGATCTAGATAGGCTGTGTGAACCACTTTACCCTCATCTATGGGTTTGGTGACTGCTTCAAAGAAGTCAATTATGTTTAGGAGACATGATCTGCCTTTTACAAACCCGAACTGGTTGGGGTCCAGTGTTTGGAGATTACCAATGTCTTTGCTTATAAGTTCCATGATGATACGTTCCATGGCCTTGCAGACCAGGCTCGTTAGGCTAATGGGGCAGTAGTTCCCAGGGTCTGTGGTGGCTCCGCCTTTGTGGAGTGGGATAACTGTGGCTGTGCACCATTCAGTGGGCACAAAGCCTGATGTGAGGCTATGATTGAACATGGTGCTTAGGTGGGGTGCCAGTTCATTCTGTAGTTCATGTAGAATGCAGTCTGGGATGTTGTCGGGTCCCATGGATACTGTGTTCTTGGCTTTGTAGAGTGTGGTTTTTACCTGTGCAGCTGTGAATACAGGAACTTTGCATTCTTCCAGTATAGTGATGGGCCTTATAGGGGGTGGGGGGGGTAAAGGTAGCACTGAACCTATCTGCCAGGATGTTGGCAATATCTGTTGGTTCTGTATATTTAGTGTCATTGTGCTGTAACTCAGATCAGATCTGAGTGTTGCCATTGAGATTCTTGTCATAGCTATAGAATGTTTTGTGGTTGTCTTTAGAATCAGTGGCGATTTTGTTTTCATAGTTAGCTTTGGAGGATTTTATGTGGGATCTCAGCTTCTTACTGAGGCTGACCAGGGAGTTCTTCCAGTCATGGGAGTTTACTCTTTTTTGCAACAGTTTCTTTTTTCTGTTGTAGAATTTGTTTATGATTGGCTTCCTTTTTTTGGAGAATAGCATCTTGGTTCTGTTAGGGATAGCACGATCCATGCACTCGTGTAAGTTGTTAAAAGTGCATTTGTATAGGATTCAGATGCTGCACCTCTATTGTCCATCTGCATGGGTGTCGTGAAGTTTGCCACCTCTGTCTTAAGAAGCGTGAATTGGTACATGGGTAGTTTTCACATTTAATTGTGGGGTAGTTGAAATTGCCCATTATTAGAGTTTTGGGTTGTACCCTAATATTTTCCAAAGTATCAAGAAATAAGGAGTGGGAATCCTGGGGCATGGTGGGGGATCTGTAGCAAGCTACAACTTGGATTGTGGTCTTGCCCAGAGTTAGTTGCACTTGGATAATCTCAGATGCATTATGCTGAGCAACTAGCCTGGAGGTGTGGGTTTCCTTAATGAATATGGACACACCACCACCTTCAGTGTTTCGGTCCAGGTTAGGCGGCCGAAAGATGTGATATGAGTTATAGCCTGGTAATGCAGGGGTGCTTTCTGGATATATATATATATATATATATATATATATATATATATATATATATATATATATGTATGTATAACTGTATCTGCATATATGTGTCTGTGCATATGATGTGTCCCCGGGATGTTGATAACTTCCACATTTTACATTTCCTATGGGAGCCAGACTGTACTACATGATATGTTACCAATGCCAGCCTGACATCATAGAGGTGGGATGTAGTACTGTTAACATCGTGTGCCCATGTCGTTTCAGGTCCTGGTTATGGGATCTGCAACACCTGGTAGGGTATTGCAGGGTGGATATGTTTGGTTGTGGGGGGGGGTATGTCTATTCGTACAAGCCATATATTGTTTGGGGCCTCTCAACCTTATTAACGGTGCATGTGGACATATATGTTTTAGTTAATCTAACATTGCTATCTATAGATGTATGGCCATATATACCTCTATATATATATATATATATATATATATATATATATATATATATATATATATATATATATATATATATATATATATATATATATATATATATATATATATATATATATATATATATATATATATATATACATATATATATATATATATATATATATATATATATATATATATATATATATATATATATATATATATATATATATATCTACTGTCTTCTGCGAAGTTACGTTTCAATGAAAAGTAAATTCGCGAACGGGTTTACCCAAAAGTGCGTTTTAATGAAAACGCGCTTTCGCATAAATCTATGAAAAACAAAATTAAAAAAAACACTTTAAACAGTTTTATGCAGGGGGGGGCCCCCTGCACCCCCCTACTTTAATATTCTCACTCCGAGATCACACTACAGTGGGGAAAAGGGAATGTTCCCTCATCCCCACTGTACCACGATCTCAGCAATACTCTGCTTAGTTGTACATCAACACTAAATGTTGATGTACAACTAAGTTAACATTCAAACCGCATGTTTTTATTTATTTAACTCATTTATTTTTTATTTTACTTACTTATTTACGCAAAAGTGCATTTTTGGTAAAACGCACTTTCGCGTAAATACACAAGGTAATTTACGTGTCGGTGAAACATAAATTCCGCAAAAGACAGTAGATCCATGTATGTATATATATATATATATATATATATATATATATATATATATATATATATATATATATATATATATATGGGTCACCTTTAAAATCTCGAAACCGCGTTTGCCCGAAACGGAATCCGACGGGACGAGAATACCGAAAACGCAGATGACCGAAAAGGTGAGAACCCGACGGACTCGGTAAGTGTGCGATCGAGTGAGGGATTTAGTGTTAGGGAGCGGACAGGTAAGTGTCGATAGTGAGGGACTGTGGGTTAGGGGTGGGTTAAGTGAGTTAGGGTTAGGGTGCAGGTAGGGTGTGTGTGCGATGGTGAGGGACTGTGGGTTAGGGGTGGGTTAAGTGAGTTAGGGTTAGGGTGCAGGTAGGGTGTGTACGATGGTGAGGGACTGTGGGTTAGGGGTGGGTTAAGTGAGTTAGGGTTAGGGTGCAGGTAGGGTGTGTGTGCGATAGCGAGGGACTGTGGGTTAGGGGTGGGTTAAGTGAGTTAGGGTTAGGGTGCAGGTAGGGTAAGTGTGCGGCAGTGTCGGACCTTAGGGTTAGGGTTTGGGTTAGGGATAGTGCATATGTTATGTAGTGTACTGTGTTGTTTACGTGTAGTGTGTTGGTGTAATGGTTTTCGGTGTTTTGCGTTGTCGGCGTTTTATGTTGTCGGTCTTTTCGTTTCGGTCATTAGTGTGTCGGGCAAACGCGGTTTCGAGGTTTTAAAGGTGATCCATATATATATATATATATATATATATATATATATATATATATAAAATCTGCTTACATATATATATATATAAAACTATGTCCGCATATACCTACATAGGTATATATCTGTGTACATATATGTAACTTGCTGTGAATATGTAGACATATAGGTGTAGAAATATATACGTGTCGATGTAGGCATTTGCATGTATATATGTTCATATATATTTATATATATATGTATATATTTCTAAATATATATATATATATATATATATATATATATATATATATCTACATATATGGATATGTTGTATCTGTTTAGATATTAATATATTTACACACACATACATCTAAATGTTGGTATACATTCTCTGTACTGTTGCATGACTGGGCTGTATGATATGTTTTTGAAAACATCCAGTTTATGTATGTATGGCATGGCTTAGTGGTAAATTGCTGTGTATAAGGTGTACAGGGTCTTTGGTTTGAGCCTTGCAGAGGCTGTTTATTTTGTTGCTGGGCAGAACACTGGCTGTTGGATACAGAGTGATTAAGGTACTTTAAAGCAGTTGTAAGCGTGTTTGCGTTTAGATAAGCACTGCTACCTTCCGTTACAGTTTCTTATACTGATTTAGCTTCTCAATTGCTTAATCTGTGTAGGTATTGCTTACCCCCACACAAACAGTCTTAAACCCGCTTACTGGTGCTTAAAAGTCCTTACTCCCGCTTACCCCCATGCTAATTTCTTTAAAAGAAAAGAAAACAGGTTGATAGGAAAGTGGTGAAAAAGGGGCACAAAGAGGGAAATACAGTAGGGAAAATAGCTAAGGATGTGCAGGAAGGGTGTAGAGAATGTCCATAGCTGCCCATTTCTTCTACAGCAACAGCTGTGCATATACACTGAATTTGGAGGTAGATTTGGACACTCAAACCCCTGGGAGAGGAGTGAGGACAACAATAATAAGTTGGGATGCCAATTAGATCAGATTACGTGTCCAGTGGACACGTGCAAAGTGGACAGCTATGTATGGGGTGAGATTTTTTTGTGGGAACAGATTGCCCTTTTATTTCTTAATTCAGGTGAGAGTGGGATGTTGGGGAGCGGTAGTAGGTATATTTGGGGAGGTAGGCTGGGTAGGTTAACAGACAAGACAAACAAGATGCATACAGGGGCAGTATATGACACATGTGGGGGGGTAAACACCTTGATGGAGAGGGGTGTTGGGATATCGGAAGCCCACAAGCCCCCTAGCGGTAACAGTGGTACTGAGGTTCCCACCCATGGGCAGTCACCACTGCACCTTCACAGCCCCAAAGGTGGCTGTGCTGGGGGCTGAGCTGCAGAGCCAGGCTGACTAATTGCAGCATGTGGCCCTCGAGCTGGCATAGAAGATCACCAAACTGCTCATTGTTCGCTCTATGCACCACGACCCGACCTGGCAATGGGTGACAGGTGCCTGTCTGTGCCTGCTCCCGGGGGGGCGAGCCCCATCTCCTGAAGTGGTTCCACCTGAAGGTGGTGCAGGACCAACAGACAGAGAGGTCCAGGGTTGGGCCCCAGACATGCTGGCTGGGACCTGCCTTCCCAAGTGTGCTATAGTGTTTAGATTTCATCATTATATATGGGTTAGTAATAGTCAACACATTCCAGGGTTAGGTATAACAGCATGCACAGATTTTCCCAGTAACTGAGACACCAGATACGGAACAGTTGCATAGCAAACAAAACACATGCATATATGGGACCACAATGGTAATAAGAACAGCATGCAGGTACATTGATGGCACCATGCCAACAATGTTGGAATAATTCAATATGGTACAAGCATGGGAACCATTAAAATATTTATCAAACAATTGGACATTATCAGAGTCATTACATACCAGCTGGGGTGGGTATGTTGATTATTGTTGGAGATAAGGTGGGGGGAGAGAAAGATGTCAATTAACAAGTAGTATATTCATGTAGTTCACATTACTTTCCTAGTCAGTGCTGTTATCTGTTCCTTACAAGTCTTGCTACACTACCCTACAGCCTTATTTTGGACAGTTATATGGCTGTCATCATCATTACACATGATCCGGTTTTACCTGCAGTATACACCTCTTATCTGGTATACCTGTGGAGGGAATGTTTGTTAACACTGACTAAATGATTGTACACATATGCCCGGATTCTGGGTTGCTGTTTTGCACTATGCTATCCTACTTTTTCTGCACAGACTCTGGCCATGTCTTGACCACATGCTGGTGTGCCTGGAAATATCTAGAATATTGCCCTCTTCCACCTTTAGTGACCTGACACATGCATATACATGCTTTCCTACACAGTTATATTATGTAGCACAGTGTGGGTGATAGTGACCAGTGATACTTTATTATTCTGAGAAACTGCAACACTCACAATCCCCTACAATACCAGGGTGGACAGTACCAGTACAGGTTATATTGGTCTGTATTTCTCAGCACAGTGTTCGTATCCAACGTACTTGTGGGAGCAGTGTTTGTTAGCACTACCTGACTGTTGCCACACAAAGTTCCAGATTACACATTAGTATTCTGCACATACATCTCACTGTGTTACTGTACACACTCTGGTCACAGCTTGATAACATGGGAGTGTAGATAGGACATACTTACAATATTACTCTCCTAACAGTTTCGGGGGTTGCTACAGTTACAGGTGTATTCTCATGATGGTTAGCAATCACTTGTATTCCCTATTTACTGGCTACACATCTGGGATCATCCCACAGACTTACCAGGGGGACAGGGGGACAGGCAGCAGATATAGGCACATATACTGGGCATTCAGGCCTCATGTGTACAGTTGAGGGGTATGAATCTGTATGTAGTCTAATTCCACTCCCAGGATTCAGATCATGGCTGTGTCTGCTACAACTTAAACACTGTCCATCACAGTTGTGTCTGCTATATTGATATTGCTGTATATCTCCAATTTGCTTACTGTCTTATTAATCCCATGTGCTTATGCATTCTGACATCATATAACAACACTCTTATACCGATTTCCCAGGCAGTTATATGTTATAGGACTGTGTGGGCAACGGTGATGTGTAATACCTCATTATTCAGAGCAACTGCATATCATTCTTGTATTTCTGGGCACAGTTTTGGTATCTGACAGACCTGTGGGAGGAATGTTTATTGGCACTACCTGAATGTTCCCACACAGTACCAGGTTTCACATTACTATTATGCACATACATCTCACTCTGTTACTGTACACACTCTGACCACAGTTTAACAAGTTGGGGTGTAAATGGGACATATGTGGCTTCTTAGTCACATAAGGTATTGGGGAGTTGCTAGTGTGCCAGATTTGTTGTCATAGATGTGTGTCAATCAGTTGTATTTCCTGTTTGCAGCCTATACATCTGGGATAATCCCACTGATTTCCCGGGGGGATGGGTTGATAGGCAGTAGATATGGGCCACTTTAATAGACATTCTGGACATATCTGTACAGTTGTGGGGTATGATTCTGTATGCTGACTACTACCACTGGCAGGATTTGAACCATGGCTGTGTGTGCTAAAAAAACAACAATTCACTTCTCAGTTGCATGTGCTATTTGGTTTTTGTTGTCTGCAGTTTCCCTGTTTACTGTCTATGTGTCTCTCAGTTGTACTAAATGGCCTCTGGGGATTATACCTGTCATATACAGGCATTCCTACACATTCAATTTATGGTGCGTGGTGTGGGTAACAGTGCTTAATACAACAGTACTATTACATGATTGCAAATCTACATTACCATATGATACTAGAATATACAGATGCAGTCCAGCAGTTAGACCTGTTTTGTCAGGATATTACACTTTTATTGACATACAAACAATATGTTACTCTTCCTGCCCTATTCTCTACTGTATGCAGTACTTGCCTTGAACAATACAGGTTTTATACTAGCAATTAATTTACTACTACTTTTATTTTTATTTCCTATGACAGTAAAAGCATGAATATTACTGACCTGCCTCGCATTGCAACCATGCCAGGCAGCTGATGTGGGCCTCCTGGTTCGCAGCCCGCTCCATTGCAGCTGTGGGGGACATAAGAGGAATATTTAGCCATACCTATCCATGATATACCTGAGCTGGCACATTATTACACACATACTGGGGTGATACTTACAAATGGCTGGGACATCCCCTGATGCTCTAGCTTCTTGGAGCCACTTCTCCAAGAGGTCCCCCTTCCACCGCTTCAGGTCAGCATAGTGGTGCCTGACCTACTCACCAATTTGGGTTATGCCAGTGACACTGGTGAGGATGTGGGTGAGATAGTCCCAGGCCTCCACCTTATATTGGGAGCCCTGGTACTGGCCCTGCAGCAGTATCTGTGCATGGTCTTTAACTAGGAATCCTGCCATAACCTTGCACTCCTGGATGCACCAGTGCTGCACCTGGAAGCGCACTCCTTCTCCCCTTACTACCATAGTGCCTGCAAGGGGAAGCTACAACCAGTTATGAGACGTATTCCCGCCTCTTGGGTTTAAGTAGGGCCGATGTCCCGCACTTTTCCATGATTGGCTGGTTTTGAAAAGGATAAGCTATGGGCAAACCTGCTTACCTAAGGTTGGCATTGTTTAAAGGGGTATACCACTGGGCACAAAGAGTTAGCTGGTCTACACATTGCTCACACCTCCTAAGCCGGCCTGTGCAATGCTTAGCATTGCTTACATTAGACCTTCATTATAATGCCTTTTTGGCATTGTATTATTATTCATTACCCCTTATATGTATGCCTGGTATTCCTGATTGATGTGTACGTACACTCTGTGTGGTCCTTGTGTTTTATTGGGGACTGCAACACTCTATTACAATTACACCTCACTTCTGGGCTTACTGCTGTACACCAGTTCACATATGTATGTTATGTGGTGGGTTATGGCACATATGACTGTATACTGATGGCTTTTACAGGTTCAGTTTGCTTATACTATGGTGAGAACATGTTTACTACTACCTCACTCTTTTGTACTTCTGTGATGGCTTAGTGGATAACTATTGGGACTATGGTGTATAGGGTCTTGGGTTCAAGACCCCGCATGGCTGTTATTTGGTTGATGGGCAGAACAAGGGCCGTTGGATACAGAGTTAGTAAGGCACTTTTGAGCAGTTGTAAGTGGGTTTGCGTGATGGTAAGCACTACTAACTTGCCATTACATCTGCTTACAGAGAGTTAGCTTAGGCATTGCTTACCCCAGCACAAATGGACTTAAACCTGTTTAATAGTGCTTAAATATGCTTACTACTGCTTATTTGTGCTTAAACCTGCTTACTAGTGCCTTATTCATTATGACACTGACACTTCACATGTGCATTTACTGCAGTACTCCAGTTCATAAATATATGTTATTTAGTGGGTTTTGCAACAAAAGTATTGGTCATAACATGCTTTGCCATGTGAAATAGAATGTGCTACAGTGGGACTCAAACCAGGAATACCTGCTCGTAAGATGAATGCTCTGCCCACTACACTATTGCTATGCTACTTCACTTGCGTATATCTTCCTTGTTATCCTCTTTGGCCTTTTAAGCTGCTTTAACTGTAGCTAAGTGATGGGCACACCTGCGCGCCTATGGCTGTACTCAGATTTTTCAAAAAAATTTGGGTTTCTTCATTTTATTTCTACATTCTGTTGCTGTTATACACAAGGGGGACTGTTGGTGGGGATATACGGTCACCTGTGAGTGGTCTCGCTCATTGCATACCCCTTTCTACTGTTTTACATTGCAAGGGCATGTTTATTCTGAGAACTCTGCTCTCAGATGCACCCCTTGCACTCTTACACGCTCTGTGTAAGCCTAGGAGCTTGGGCAGCGCGCCTCATTAATATGCATGGCGCGCTGCTGTCCTGCTCCTAAAGCTAGTCCTGCACGGAAGATTAGTAAATCCGGGGGCATATCCCTGCACTATCTATTTTGAACTCTACTTTAATTTTATCCTACACCCAAGCTATATTTTCAGAAGAAATTTCTGTCTTCTGTAATAACTCTTGAATAATTTCCATTACTACTTTAAATTCCTCTCTTTTTAACAGATAGGTGGGGAAGGGCCAGTGTCTCATTTTTATTTCATTACTCTGCATTTTTATTTAAGTTATTCTTGGTGCATCATCTGACATAGTCATTGGATGCATATCAAAACTTTCAATTAAATGCACGTTCCTGTGAAATATAATTTTTTTCTAGCCTAGCCTAGTTTTTGTATTTTGGGGAATATTATGTAAATTCTCTGCAAACTCTTACTACTGAATTCACATCTTCCATACCAAATATTTTCATAAATTTCTTCAGAAATCTACCCTCTTTTGTTATATTTTCTCTTCTAGGCCACCAAAATACATCTATTGTGTTGCGAATCGAGTTCCAGTCCCTACCTGTAAGTGATATTCCCTGCTAAAAGATGATTATTTCTCAAAAAAATTTCTAAAGCTCCATTGTAGCAGTTTTAGGTGAAATATAAATACATGTCATTGCAATCCTCCTCCCTTGCCAGTAGCCCTTTATTATTACAAATCTACCATTATTATCTTTTTTTCCTTTTCTGTCACTATTGAGCTCTCTTGCAATTAATATAAGTACTCCCCTTTTTCTTTGTCCCAGCTATTCTGCTGAATAACTATCCTGAAATCCATTCTTTATCAAATTCACATGCTCAATAAATGGGTCTCCTTTAGCATAACTATTTGCACTCTGCATTTTTAGCATAGTTCACTACTCTTTCTTTTTTTTTGTATATGTTTGTAAGACCATTCACATTTAAAGATAATATGGAAAGTGTCATTATAATAAGAAATGATTATTCCCACCTGCTATGTATAACACTTTTTTAAATGCATAGTTTCAGCTTTTGTATTACGTGCATATACTAATGTTTGATAGGTTGATCTTTTTAATACAGTTGTTTCTTGACATATCCATTTCAACCTTTGTCACATCTTGCAAAGCCTTTTGTTTTAATGAAAACCCTCAAGCAAAAAAGCAAGCACACTTCCAGAACAACCCCAAAAACTTATTAACCTAATATCAACACACAAAGCTATGTACATCTTCAGATAATGAAATTGAACCCTCCTAATAGGAACACTTGACCCAGACTGACAGCCACATGCACAGGCTTGAATTAGCCTATAATGAAGGTTATCCATGCTCGGATGCATGATTTAGCCAATGCTTCTACTTCTACTAAGTTCTATCTGTTTTTGTGTTATCTTTACTCCTTTCCCAAATGAATAAAACAATTTGAATGCTTTCAGAAAACATTATCTCCTAGCTATTAAAATAAAGAATTATTCTGTTTTTATTGCCCCAGATGAGATTGTCTTCATTGACACATGAGAATCAAATACACTGTTGTGTTCTACTACATGTATTGCAGAGTAAAGGTTTTTATGCTAGATGGAAACACTATTCAGTATTTATTATATCCTGTGTTCTTTTATTTATTGCTTCCCCTTAAAACTTATTACGTCAAGACAAGGGCCTTAATACCATCATTCCATATGCAAAATAAGAAAAGGCATATCAATTATACTTATTCATTCATCCACAATTCCTTTTTCCCATTTTTGCACATGGAGCCGGGGTGTCACTTCAACAGTGACAATCATCTACAGCCATAGTTTACACTTGTGGGTGGCTAGCCCTGCTGCAGTAGTTCATCCATACTACACACTCACATCTATGGCCATTTTAGAGTGTCCAATCCACCTAATACATGCATTTTGAATGTGGGAGGAAACCGGAGCACATCAGTTATACTTATATCATGCTCTTTTGTCCAGCCTTTTGCCTCTTTTTACATTGTGGTGCCTACATTTCTTAAAACTGAACAAGAAGAAAGAAAGAAGGAACATAGGGGCACCTGTTTACTTAGTACCCCTATTACACAGAAATTAACTGTACAAGCTTTACTTTGTAGCATGCAGTATATGTCATGTACTATAAAAATACTGTTAAGAACAAAATTTTGTTTTACTTACAGATAACTCTTTCCTTCCTTTTCCCCTCTCCTAAATCTTCTTCCAAACTTAATGACATGCAAAAACAGTCCAAGAATGAAGGAACCAAAGGTCCGAGGTACAAACAATAATGTAAAGCAAGAGAAAATAAGTTCCACAGACCAATGCCTTTTTAAAATGGGCTTTAAAGGCACCACACCATTCAATCCTGGATACCCACTTGCACCTAACTCTATAAACTACCTAGTCTCACAATAGTCTGTATAACCTGTCAAATTCCCCCCTCTGGGATTATCCTTGATATGTTGTAAGGCCATAAAATTAAAATAATGTCCCTGACATTCAGCAATATGTTGTGAAAAGGCATTATGTATATCTTGTAGATGAATGGCAGATAGGTGTCTTAAAATTCTGTCTTTAAACATGCAATTCGTCTTTCCTATATAAAACGATTGACAGCACATACATTTAGCCACATATACTATATTTTTGGTTTGACAGGTAACAGAGACTTTAGGTTTATAGATTCTCTTCATAATGGGATGCTTAAAATCAACATCTCTACACTAATGTGTTTTTTATAATATTACGTCTGAGGAAGGGTTATCCCAAAATCGCTAACGTTTGGAATAAACTCATATTGGTTTTAGCCTTGGTGGTCTGTGGACTTTCTTTTCTCTAACTTAATGACATGAAGTAGGCTATATGCTTTGTAGTCCCCTACACATTTAATAAAGTCAAAAAAGTCCAATATTTCCAGGTTTTCTTTTTCCATCATACTTCACATACTGCATTGTAATCCCACATTTGTTCATCAATTTCCAAGTTGCTGGTTTTCTTCCTGTTGATCTCCATCTCCAAAATCAGTTACTCATTCATTTCCAACTTACTCCTGGTTCTTCTAGTCAACTCTTGTGCTTTTTTCTGTCTCTCAAGCATTTTTCTTTGGAACACTAGAACAGGTTTCACTGGCATAGTCTCTCTATAGGCTTTATTGTCTTAAGAATAAGAAGCAGAATCCTCTTCTTTTTGGACAAACTTTTGTATTTCCTCCTTAGCATGTTCTAAATCAAAGAATGATTTTGACCTTCCAGAAAAAATACTCTGAAAATAGCTAGATACAGCACTGTTAATCTCAGACCTGCTTCTCAATATTCCATGCTGGAATACATGAGTTCCTCTTCTACCTGGTGTACAGTGAGTAATCATTTTACAAAAACACTCTACTGCTTCCCAGTTTAGTACTTTGTCATTCTGCCACAGTTTTGTCAGAATCAACTCTTCCTGCTAGTAGGAGTGCATCTTTACTAGGGTCTATATCAGAAGATCAAAGTTTCAAAACTTCGAATCTGATATGGTCGACACCATATGATCGAAGTATAGAAACTTCGAATCTTTTAATGGAGATCTCCGTACAGCAAAAAAGGGAAGATTTCCCTTTTCTGCACTGTAATGCAATCTTGGAGTTGGTACATTTAAGTAGTGGGGGGTGTGCTTAGAGCATTTAAATGGTTTGTTTTTGTAGGTTGTTGTGTTTTATTACATTTTCAAAGTTTCAAGACTTCGATTATATGATGTCAACCATATCAGACTCAACGTTTTGAAATTTCGATCATGTAATATCTTTACTATTAAAGGGCTGGATTGTGAAATTTCTCATGGCCAAGTTTGGAGCATACACACAATGTGCCATTTCAGTTAACAGCTCCTGCTGTGGAATACCAGTCCAGTTGCTTATTTGTCCTTTCATAAAATTAATACAGTCTGTTTCTTCCAGTTTCTGTGGTACTGCAAAAATCACAGGTTTTCCCTATGTACTCTGTCCTCTAATTCTACCATTTTTGAAACATCTCTTCTTGAACGGTCTCATACTCAGCCAGCCTTTCCATTATGTCCACCTCTAATTTTTGCAGTTATATCATCTCATCTGAATATCTGTTTAAAGTTTCTTTCATTATTTCTAGCCTTTTATTATTTGAGTTGATATACTCCTTCAGTGTTTTATTTATTTTAATCATTTTCAAGTAGATTTGATTAAATATTTCCTCTAGATTACTAGAAGTCATGTCTTGCACCAAAGCTGGAGCTTGAACTGCTTTTTGCTGAACAACTGCAGGATTTGCCACAACCAGTGTTTTTTCCTTATCTTTTGTGAGTGATTTTTTTTTCAGGTTCTCTGAATTTCTTTTTTTGCTTGCATCCAGACAGTGCACTTACTGGCCAGTTACTGTAATTTCCCTAAAAAGACAAATTCACTGACTGTCTTTTCTGAGATTCTGTTTTCACACTGGGACAGTCACAATTAAGCTATTAGTGTGCAGCCATCTTGGAAGTACACATATCAGAACAGTTTTTAAGTCACTCATTCATCTCACTGTTTTATTTCCAGTGTAGAATCCAGGGAAGGCAGACATTCAAATCTTGCATCTGCATACCTATCTCAGGTTTTACATGAAAAAGGCTCATAATTTTAATAGTATTAAACCAGATGTTTGACTTCTTAGTCAACTTTGAGAAGGTTTTGCAATGATTAAATAAGCCCCTTCTTGAGGATTGATGATTGCATTTTTTTGCCATGATGCAGAACTCTTTTGAATAGTGCATATGTCAGGGACCATGCTGCCAGAGATTTGGCTGCTTTCTTGTTTGTTTCAGAAATGTCTCCATTGTGCCATTGGCTACTTGCTTTTTCTTCACCAAGCGTTATTGCTTGGATCATGATACATTCTGGTCAGAAACACCTCGGTACCTCCAGAATCAGTGTTACGAATCATTGTCTTTTTGTTCCTCCTCCTCCAGCTCCATCCTGTGGGAATGGGGGGTACTTTGAATGACTGGGATTCATCTAAGTAGTTACCCACTGCAAAGGGACTCTGGATTTAGATATAACAGGTATATATACTCATCTTAACAACTGATCTGGGAGAAGGACTTCTGCAGTGGGTGCTTATAACTCTTTCATGTTCCCACCTGCATCCAGATAACCTTTCCATCTAGCTTCTATAGTTGCACTTTCCTGTAAGTCAGATGACAATACCATTATTTTCTCTCGCAGATTGTACTTGCTCAGTGCATAGGGGCAAATTTTACAGTTCATGGGACCTTAATGCATCTTCTTGGTCCTGAGTGTGACAGCACACTTGCAATATTTGGGCTCTTCTGTTGCTATGTAGACTTCAGATGCAATATTAAAGACACACAGAAGACAGACTGGGTGCACCCATACCATTTACTATTATGGCAGCAACTGAAAAGGATGGAAGTACCACATGACATCTGGCATGAGAGTTAACCTTATGTTTAAACAGCCTTGAAAATGTATATATGAACATAATTAAATAAAAGAGATTTTAAATAATGCCCTTAGGAAACATGCAATGGAGTGTTTAAATTTTATAATGTTCCAGTTATTTGTTGTGGGGAAAATTGAAAAGGATCCTAGGGTGAACCCCGGGAGGGGAAACTGGAAGCAAATGAATTATATTAGCAACTAAGACTGGCTACAAATAGATTTCCCGGTATCAATAAAAAAGTATTATTTACAGTGTTTTAGCATTAAAGACTGCTAATTTATAAGAAATACTTTTAAGGGGTTTTATATATATGATTGTAATTACGGTTATTATTTTATAAAATTTTCACTGCATACATTTGTACTTTTGAATTGTTTCATTTTTATTGATGTACACATACATGAGAATTTTATCAGTTTAATTGGTTAACAAGGGATTTATAAACAGAGCTGTCTGGAATTACTGCAGAGTTTGATGAAGTCTTTCTATTAGATGAAAGTGCTTAATCTGTAAACTTTGATTAATAAACTATTTTGAGGATGCATTGGTGTTTGCTGTCTTCCTTTAAAGCCATTTTTTTCTGTATTTGGCTTAATTCTGTGGACTTTATCAGTTGTGGAACAAATTTTATATCAAATCATATAACATTTAAAGACACATATACACACACACACACACACACACACACACACACACACACACACACACACACACACACACACACAGGGTCTATATTAGATAATCAAACTTTCAAAAGTACGACTATCATATGGTTGACACCATATTATCGAATTTTTGAAAGTTCAAACGTTTTAACGGAGATATCCGTACAGCACGGAATGGGAAGATTTCCCATTTCTGCACTGTAGTGTGATCTTGGAGTTGGTATATTTAAAGAGCGGGGGGCTTGCCCCCCTGCTTAAAATGTTCATGTAGGTTATTTGTGTAGTTTATTTTTTTTTATTAAATTTTCAAACTTTTAAAAGTTCGATTATATTGTGTCGACCATATGACAGTCAAACTTTTGAAAGTTTGATTATCTAATATAGACCCCCCCCCCCACACACACACATATGTATTTACATAAATTGGTAGAATACACATTTGTGTGACTCCCAACTCATCTAAACATTTTGTTCTAAAACACAGCTGGTCATCAACACATTTGTTTGAAAGTATTTGGTCTAGATGCAATATGTGTGGAAAAAAAAACCATCAACAACACAGTCATCTTATATTGAGAGTTGATGAATTTGTGAGCTTCTGAAAATTTTAACTTTTTGCAGCAGAGCAAGCTCCCTGCATTCCCAGTGTGGGTGTAACCTCCACTCCTCACCCCAAAATTATATACACCAACTCCTTGGTCCATTCTCTGAAGGGAGAAATCTCTCAAAAGCAGGGACTCTATTGCTAGGGCATACTTAGACACTGCATCAGCTGTGATCTGCAATGAGAAACAGTGATCTGTGTTATGTGCTGGTCGGGAGTCTCTCTATGTCACACTACTTAAAGCATTCCATTAGGAAACATTGTGTTCCATACAGTGGATTTCCTGATTGAATCTATCAGTACTTCCCATCTGTTGATTAAGTTTATATAAATCTACATATGCACACACAGAGAAAGAGAGAAGAGATTAAAGCATCAGTCCAATAATAACAAGTAATGAAGTCTTGCCATTTCTTAGGCATTCTGCAGATCTTCTGTACTTTCATATTTCGTAGTTTTAGAGACACGCCTAATAGAAATAGTTATATCTTATTGGTATGTCACTTTAGGTATCACAATATCATAGTTAAAAAGATTTTGAGAATCACAAACAGGTTTGGTGTCATGTTCAGAATAATCCTTTTTAAAACTACTTTATTGTACAAAAGATATATTAAAGGAGAAAACATCATTTAACAAACAGTAACTTCAAATAGACCACAATATAACACATTACAGTTATTACCATTCACTTACAAATGTAATACATCAAGAAAACAGTGCCATATGCAAAATAAAAAAAAAAGCAGATTTTCATTATTCAGAATAATCTTGCAGATCAGGAGCAGTAAATCATTTTGGGGCTTGTGTCATCTCCTGAACTGCTTCATCACAGTAGGATCCTGCAATTTCAGAATGAAATTAGTACTGTCTTATACAATTGCGTTCTGTTATGTCTCAGTAAGTGTTCCTCTTTGATTTCAGCAATGTAAGATCTAAGAGTGTTGACTGATTTTACCTCCAACGGCTTCTTGATGCCCCGAGGGTGTGTCACTTGGGATTTTGCACTCTCACTATTTCTCCTGGATGAAATGAAGACAACACTGGTTTTCTCATAGTAGCATTTTTTGTTTTTATTGTGTTCTTGACATTTGGTGCATGGTCTGACTGCACTAACACTGAACAAACATTTAGTTTTGTCTTCACTCATCACTCCATCAACAAATGTTAATTATACAATAAAACTTAATTATTATTCAGAAATGTGCAAGCTGACTGTACAGAGCAATCAGCATGCCCGATGCAAATTGTTGTAAACCAGAACAGTTCCAGCTGGATACTCTCTGAAGGAAAATGACAAGACGCTCACTTCTCGAAAGCCATCATATGTCAATTATGTTCTGTCGGTATTATTAGTTTCCAGTACTGAAAGAACAAGAAAATGAAGACATGGATGTACAATAGACAGACAGACAGACCATACAAAACAAGCATTTGCATCTACAATTCTTCACTTCATTTGGATAATGTGGAAATGTGGAGACATGCAGGCTATTTGTATACACAGCACATCACTAAAATGTTTAGTAGCCAGCACAAAAGGTGGAAAAAATAAAAAGTTTCAACACACAATGGTGTTACTTAAAAACAGTACGTAATTTATTTCTTAAATAATATTACATAATGGCAACAACCCATACCTGTGTATATGGGTAATGTGGGCTTTATCCATAGTTGGGTTTTGATCACTTGGGCTTCTCCTTCATGATCAAACCACATTGACCATGAGAAAGTCTTGCATTATACACATTATAAAACTTTGTGATATAGTTTTTAAATTGCAGGAAGCCAATTTTACAAACATGCAAGAGTTACCTGCTTCACAAACATGCAAATTATGCAGTGCTTGAACTTGAACTTGTAGCTGTTTGTCTTCATAAATCTGTATTTGCCTGCACTGACTGCATACACTTTCTAAAAAATCATCTGCATACTAGGTATGCATTTAATCATTCCCAACTGTTTACAAGCCAATGTGCACAGAATATTGGGTTGTTCCAGTGACACAGTCTAAAATAAAATAAAATAAAAGATCAGACATTTTATTTTTATAAGCACAGTACAGCTTGTTCTGACCCAGTGGTATTAGGTGATATGAAGAATAAGCCAGTAAAATTGTTTTAGAATCACTTTCCGTAGCTTTCAAGACTAGATCTCTGAATGCACTTTCAATCAAGACGTATTTTGCACTGATATCAAGCTGAAAATCAAACTTTTGCCATTAATGCAAATTAACTGCAGCAATTCTTTTTGTGGTAACAGTTTTCGGCTTCTGCCCCTTAAAAAGTATAGTTAGTGTAAAAGTACCTATTGTATTTACTAACAATTTGTGTTTAGATTCTGAGTTAGTGACTGAAATGTCTACAATTTTACTAATATCAGTTTCTTGCAGGACATGCCTATGCCTACCTCTCCTTTTTTTTGTCTACTTTTATAAAATTGAAAATTGTTTAACAAATCACAAATTTTGCACCATTTATTCACATCCAAATAACTGTCTAATGCCTGCTCTTATGATTATAACCACACCACAAGAAACATGGTATTTCCTCAACAGAGGCTCGTTTATTTTTAACTGCTCCATGCATTTTACTATGGCCTTTACTGCCATTTGGTTTCTAACTTTGTCTCCCACAATTTTAAGCATCAACAGACTTGTTTTACTTAATTTTAATTTTACATTCAAACCCTCTCTGCAAGCATCTTTGAGTGCTCCTTTATACACATCCAATCCTTTAAGTGGCTAATCATATTCTATCTCACTTTTTATCATTTTTATGCTAAAATTATATCTCTCAACAATGAATTATGCAGTTCTCTGACCTCACAAGTTTTAGTTTTGTGTCTCACCTCTATTACACAAGCACCAATAAACTCTTGTGACATTTGATTTCCTCTGAAGAATAATTTATAAATGTATTGTATATTCCAAAGGTCACAATACTGTGTACATCTGTTGCTCAACTGTAAGATTAAATGTATTAAATGCTTTTATAGTTTTATCTCCAAATAGATGAAGAAATATGACTACTTGTACCCCTTTTTATACCAGCAATACTAGATACAACATAGGTCAAATATATGCAGCCACTGCTTTCATTTTTATGCTTAATTGCCCTGACAATCCAAAGTTGTTAGTGGAATGAATGGTAGAATGGATGCCATAATAGAAATACAACTGCAATCAAAAGGGGTAATGGTGACTGAAGCTTGTTTGCTGAAAAACCTATTAATTACCCACCACAGCTGAAAGGCAAGTGGCTTAGTCATCTGAAAAATTTATTCTGTGATTTCATTGTAGTGTGGCATTTTTGTCTGATAATTGCTTGTTTTGTATTCAATTGCTAGTTTCAATTTTTCATTCTTTGTCTTGTGTTTCTGGTGGTTCAGAATAATTTTTATTTTGTTTGAACATTTAATTTCCATTTTTATAAATATTTACTAATTTTTGTCAGGGTTTTGCCCTTTTGATTTGAGAATTTCACCTAAAGGTATAATATTCACTTTTTCTTTGGGGGGGATTGCATAATTTCTTCATTGGTTTTATCCATTTGTGAAAGCATGGTCACTACTACAACATTTTAGTGGAATACATCAGGTCACTATTATTACTTCTCCCTGGGCCTCTGTCTAAAAGGAATTTTGCCCTGTTGGACTTTCCTGCTAATCAAAGGCAAATAAATAAATAACAGTTCAGCACCATGTGGTGTCCTGGTTCTTCTGTGCTACCTAGATCTCTCAATTCTGGTAAACTAACAAGGGCACACTTGAGGCAGTCTGTGTATATTCACACTATGGCAGCAACTGATGAAAATGGTAGACCACATTGAGATTTAGCATGCAGGTTAGTCTTAGACATAATTACTGCATTACAACAATGTGCCTTTGTAGGATACTTATTTACTTCCTACTTAATTCTTCAAAGCAAGGGACATAAAAAAACATCACACAGTTATCCACTGCAAAAGGCCTCCTTGCAAACTGACTAATACGAAAGAGTATATCCATTATTTGTGGTGAGTATCTCACATATCCTTTCTTAAATGATATATGAATTTAAGGATTAGTCCAGTAAAACTCTATAATAATACACTGTTTTGAAAACAGAACAAAAGCTAACAGTGACAACTGAGAGGACTCCAATCTTAATAAGCATATCAGCAAAACCCAATATTAGGTGGATCGTGCAACACAAGTAAACAACCTGAATAAATTTAGCTCCAAAAATAAAAATTAAAACAATGCCATACCCATTGAGCCCAAGTTTAGTAATAACCAATTGCCTCATATAATTATCAGGCAAAAAAACCTTTAAACCCAATAGGAAATTCATAAGTATAAAAAAAATATATAAAGATAATAACAGTTTAATCACTTTGTTGAATCCTACAGTGAAAATGCTCACAAATAAAGGTTAACAAACACTCTTAATTGTAGCAATCAAATAATGTTCATAAAGTCTCAGTACAAGAGAATGAAGTGTATTTGTTCAAAGGAAGTTTCATACGATATGTACAGGGATGATCTTACTGCCCGTTTTTTGCAAAGGGGCTATAAATTGGGACATATATTACATGCTAAGAACGCAGTGGATTCCATCCATAGAGACTCTCTCCTGGAATACAAAATCAAGTCTGAGGAACACGATCCAGTTGTACGCTTCGTAACCACTTATGGTAGGAACACTGCTATTTTAACGAATAGTGTTCAACGACATTGGAATATTCTCATGGCAGATAATACATTGCAAATTACTTTAATTCCTTCTTTACCGAAACAATTCAAACCCTAGCCAGTCAACTCCCCATCAAAAACACAAACATATCTAACAGCAACCTAAACCCCCCCCCATTTCGCTTCCAACCTGTCCCAACAACTTATATTCTCTCCCTTCTCAAAAAACTCAAACCATGTACTCCCTCTGCAGACCTAATACCCGCAGAATACTTGCAATTAGCAGCCAAATCAATAGCCTACCCAATTTCCATACTGATAAACAGAACCATCACTGAAGGATATGTTCCGAAACTTTGGAAAATCTCCCACATTATCCCACTTCATAAGGGTGGAAATTCTACTGAAATCTCTAACTACTGCCCTATAGCCCTTCTCTCTCCCTTATCTAAGATTATGGAAAGGTGTATCCACAAGCAACTGCTTCACCACCTTCTCCAAAATAACTTACTCTCTAATACCCAACATGGTTTCAGACCATCCCACAGTACCACCACTGCCCTCCTCTCCTTTACAGACACAATCAACAAAAATTGCAACAATAACACCCTTTCCTCTGCACTTTTCTTAGATCTATCCAAAGCTTTTGACATGGTCAACCACCAAATACTCATACACATTCTTCAATCCTTGTCAATTGATACCCAATCTATTAACTGGTTTAAGTGCTACTTAAATAACAGACATCAAGCAGTACTCTGGAACTCCACTCTATCCTCACAGCTGCCTGTCAACATTGGTGTCCCACAAGGGTCCATACTGGGTCCCCTTCTATTTTCTTTATTTATCAATGACCTACACCGAGTTGCTCCCCAAGCTATATGTATACAATACGCAGACGATTCTACATTAATCTGCTCAGCCACATCTGTATCAGACCTTCACTCCCTCACACAACCCATATTTAACTCTATAGAAGAATGGTTTTCCCAACACTGTCTACTACTTAACCCAAAAAAAAAACTAAACTCCTCCTCTTCACACCTTCCAGCAAATCTGCCCACATAGACATTACTATAACATCAAAAAATGGCACACCTATATCACAAGATTCTACTACCAAACTACTAGGCATTACCATTGACAACAACCTTAACTTTGATGCCCATATAAACAACACATTGAAAACTATTAACAAAAAATAGGCTCTCTTTACAGAATCAAACCTTTCCTCACTCCAGAATCTAGAACAACTATAGCCCACTCCCACCTTATCTCACCCCTTCTCTATGCCTCTCCCATATTTACCAACTTATCAAAAAATAATCTGTTGAAATTAGAAAACTCCTACCACAACATAGCCAGATTTGCCACAGGAAACCCTTACAGAACCCACCACTGTACTAATTTAAAACAACTAGGCTGGCTTGAATTTCAGCAGCAACTAAAAATTAATCAACTAGGCATAGCCCATCAAATTCTTTATCAACCTGACAAAACACCTATACTATCTACTCCTATTCACCCATACCATAACCTAAAGTCCCTAAGATCTGCACACAAATTTCTTATAGATACTGTCAAGTCAAACAACAAGGCCGGAGACTCTCTTTTCTCTAACACTGTTGGAAAAGATTGGAACCTGCTTCCCTCTGAACTTTCGTCTATTCCCTCAAAATCTCTCTTTAAAAAGAAACTCAAGCTATACCTCAAAACACAATGGCTGTGCCCCTGTACTAATCGTGACTAACTTTATTTCTTGACCCCTGACTATACTTCACATCTGTAATACCCAAATTCTATGTCAAATTGGCATCCTCTGATCTATAACTCCTTCTTACTATCTATGAAAAAAAAAAGGTGTACTTATTTTCTTCTTACTTTCCTATATCCCTACTCTCTGTACTTTTGATAGTATTCTCCTTGTATGTCATGTGCTACAATATTTTTGTTTATTTCCTAACCACTGCATGTTTATATCTTATAACTATGTCACTAGTAACAATGTCTTAATTTTACCTAATTTTATCTGTTTACTTTACATGTATTTCTTTAATGGGATTTTATTTAGTATCATTAGAATTTTTAATTTCGGAGCTTATCTCCCCGGGCCTCTACTGAAAATGGACATATATCCAGCTAGACTAGCCTGGTCAACAAATGTAAAATAAAATAAAATAAATAAAATAAATAAAATAAATAAACTATCTGGAATTTTGAACAATAGATGTCAGTTCTCCTATAGAAAAGGTAGGAATTTGGGCTCTGTTTTGAGTCACTACAAATGAGCACACAGCCAGGGCATTCCATATGTTCAATCTACCCTATTAGGGGACCATTTGGTCGGTTATTCTCCCTGTGGTCATTGTGTTTATTGTCCTAAGGTTTGTAACACTAGGGATTTTAGCAGTAAAAATACCCAAGAAGTCCATAGTATTCCTTTTTTTGCTAATTGTCAAACTGATTGGGTCATTTATTTGGCCACTTGCAGTTGCTCTGCATTTTATGTTGACCAGACTTCACGTCTGGTCAAATGTAGGATTGCAGAGCACCTTGGTGACATTAGACACCAGGGAATTACCAACGCTCTTTATAAACATACTGTTGTACATAATAATGCATCCTCCTATTTTACTATTATTTATCGGATCAGGGGCAATAGATCTAATAAGTTGGGATGGCATCAGACCCTTAAAAATACGGAGAAGAAATGGATTATTAAATTGGGGGTTTATTTTCCCCCGGTTTGAATGAGCACTTCTAAATATTAATTGTATTAATCAATTAAGCCTCAACTGATGGCTATTTAAGAGAATTGGATGTGTTATTTGTTATATGTTTGCACTGAAGAAGGCTACTTTTTTCTTAGCCGAAACCAGTCTGCCTAATCTTCTCTTTGCTATGTGCTCTTTAGCACTATATTAAAAGTTATTTTGTTCACCATAGTCTGCTGGTCTGTATGTTCTTTGCAATGTAGAAATTGCCTCATATTTACTGACAACCAGTTAATTCTCAAACAAACTGATATGGTAGGTGAGAGATGTATTCATATGACATTACTGGAGCAAAGTTCTCACATAAAACTACTCCTAATGTCAATAAGGTTTTCAGTAGAACACATGCTGCACCCATCATGCAGCATTCAAAGCAGACACATAGACCCACATATACGGAGGCACTTACATGTAATCTTCCTAAACCACAAAGACCTCCTAGACAAAGTACACATAAGAAATACCCTCAGCAGCCCCAAACGCACTCTTTCAAAACAACACCTACATTAACACATAGAGCTACATCTCATGGAGCCTCTACCTCTAAGCCCATAAGGCAGGTCACCACACAATCCAACATTCTAGTCATTGAAGGCTCCATCATGAGACACACTGATGCCTCTCTCACCAGGCTGAGTAAGGAGAAAGTTACAGTCAGTTGCTTATCAGGGGCTAGAATCCGCCACATTACGCATGCATTCAGGTCATTGGATCACAATTACCAATATGACTCAGTCATAGTCCATGTGGGAGTAAATGACCTGAGACGTACCTCCCTAGACTATATGAACAGAGACATCATAGAGCTTTCGGAATATGTGTCTCAGGCTGGTATGAGCCTAGCATTGAGCAGCATTTTACCTTCTCCAAGGATGATGCCACAATATGAACAAAAAATGATTGACTTTAATAATTGGCTTAGTTTCTGGTGTCATTCTAAGGGGGGTGCAATATTTGTCAGCATGGAAGGAGATGGTCAACAGACCACGCTGCTTTGCCAGGGATGGTCTGCACCTCTCCCCTCTAGGCTTTCGAATATTAGCTAAAACATTGTTTTCCCCCATAATGCCTTTTTTAGGCAATGCCAAACTGAAAGTACTTCCGACATAGCAAATCAAACCCAAGAAAATCTAAAGGTATTACTGATCAATGCTAGGAGCCTAAACAAAAAAAACTCCACTCCCTGTAAGCTCTCCTCACCCTAGAGAATGCTGATGTCTGTGTGGTCTCACAGGCATGGTTTAAAGCCGCGGACAGCACACCAACAGTGCAGGGAAATAATGCCTTCCACATATTTAGACCAGCTACTTCACAGGCAGGGACTAAAGGTGGAGGTATCTCTATTTACATCAAAAATAAATGCACTTCAAGGCTGATCAAACAGGACAATGCACTTGAGATGCTCTATGTTCAAATCACCATAGGTAAAATCCAATACCACTTCCTTGCTAGATATAGGTCCCCCTCTATGATGCAGGAAACCCATACCATGTATTTAAACTTATTAGAAACACTAACCATCCAACCCAATACCATATTCATGAGTGACTTTAATTACCCCACTATTAACTGGAAATCCTATATGACATTAAACATACATGCACAGAGATTTCTGGACTTTGTAAACACAAACGCCTTGGATCATATAGTCAATACACCAAGCAGGGGTGCAACCATACTGGATCTGGTCCTTACTAATATGGGAGAGTGCTGCACACCCCCTATTGTAATGCCTTCCCTGGTAAGGTCAGACCACAAAATGGTCTCCTTTGAAGTAAAAATAAAACATGGACCCCCAGCTAAACTGGGAATATTCAGGAACTATTCTAAGGCTAACCTCTTGCTGTTAAGTGGTTAAGTGATAACCTGACAAAATTTCAAGCCCCTATAAACCCTGAGAACACTTCTGCATGTTAATAGCTTTATAGAGGCAGCTTCACCCACCAGGAAGAAGTACAAAACTAACTAAAAAAATAAGCCACCCTGATGGCATCACAAAATCAATTGGATGTATAACAGGAGGAAAAAAATCACGGCAAAAATTAGGAGGTGCAGCACCCAGCAGGATAATAGCACTCTCATTAAACTAAACAAACAGCTCAGAGGACAAATAAAGTCTACCAAAGCCATATTTGAGGTACGTTTGTCTTCTCAGGCCAAGGACAACCACAAAGCATTCTTTAGCTATGTCCGCCACCTCAAAAGCAATGCACAGTTGTGTGCAGAGTTAATTGTAAATGGAACAACCTATACTGAGACAGGAGATATACCAAACCTCCTGGCTGATAAATTCAGCTCCAACTTTACTACTCTCTCCCCCTCAACCTTCCCTCAGGAAATATCATCAAATATAACTCCTCCTATTATCACTAGGGAACAGGTACTTAATGCTCTCTCTAAGACCAGGAACACTAAATCAATGGGCCCAGGCAATATCCCAGGATGCCTTCTAAATAGCATGAAACATGACCTATCAGGGGCTCTGGAATTACTGTTCAGCTGTAGCCTCCAAACAGACTTCGTGCCTCAGGAATGGAGAAAGACAACAGTCATCCCTCTGCACAAAGGTGGGCCATCTACAGACTCTGGAAACTACAGACCCATAAATCTCACTAGTCTTATATGTAAAGAATTATCATGGAGATGATCAATAGAGATATAGTAAATCACCAGACATTGGACCCAACCCAGTTTGGTTTTGTAAAGGGCAGATCATGCCTTCTCAACCTGGTGGACTTCTTTGAGAAGGTCACCAAAGCAATGGATGAGGGCAAAATCATTCACACTGCCTACCTTGACCTGGATATGGAATTTGACACAATACCCCACTCGAGCATTGTTGACAAACTCAAGAGGTTAGGCACAAACCTGTATGTCACCCAGTGGATATCCAACTGGCTCACAGACAGGTCCCAGGAAGTTAGAATTGGGGAGTCCACCTCTACAAAGAGGCTAGTCAATAGTCGAGTCCCTCAGGGATCAGTCCTTGGACCGGTCCTTTTTGACATTTACTTCTCAGAAGTCAAAGCCAATGTCAGTGGTCTCTGGCTGACTAAATTTGCAGATGTTTGCAAATTAGGAGCTGTCATTGAATCTCACAGTGACACAAATGTTCTCCAGGAGGGTCTGACACAGACAAACAACTGGTGTCAGAGTAATGGGCTAAAACTAAATGCCAAGAAATGCATAATAGTATCCTTTGGGAAGTCATCCATCCCTGGTAACTATCATATGAAAAACACACCTCTAAGAGTTGATCCAGTAGTCAGGGACTTAGGGACACACATAGATAGTAATCTAGCCTTTGATCATCACGTGTGTACAGTGGTGAGGAAATCATTCTATGTTGCGCAACTTATAAAGAAAGGTATGGCATCTAAGTCCAAGGAAGTCATTGTTCCACTATATTTGGCATTCATCAGACCTATCGTTGAGTACAATGCCCCCTTTGGTATGTACCTAACCAGACATATCCAACAACTGGAACATCCACAGAGGTTCCTCACTAAAAGAATACAGGGCATAAGTAATATGTCCTATGCAGACCCCCCTCAAGGCTCTATCCCTGTATTCTGCTTCCTACAGGCTTTTGAGGGGAGATCTATGCCTGGCATACAGGGCATTGTCAGACCCCACTCTGATGAACCTCCTGCATATCCATAAAACAAATAGTACCAGAATTACCCATTCTAAAGACTTAAATCTTGCCTGTGATATAAATAGGACGTGCTGGAGAGATAGGTATGTATCCCAGAGACTACCCCATCTATGGAACAGGATCCCAATCCATGTGAAGCAGAGTTCCTCCCTAATCCAATTCAAGTGCAACTTGGACAATTGGATGGGAAACTGGAAATTTATCCCTGGTTTGGCACTTATGTCTTTAATGGACAGAGGCAACCTGTAAATAGTTCATCTCCCAGGACCATGCTTACACTTATTAAGGGTATCAGAACTCGTCAGAGATTGGGATGCATGGCTAGGCTTAAAAAGGCCCTTGTGGTCATTAGCCTAGTAATCACCTATGAACCTATATGTTGTTCCCACAATTTCCATTTATCTGTATGTAATTTGCTCCTTCATTTTTTTAAAGATTCCTCTTCCAGTTCTTTTATCTCTTTTGTAATATTCAGTACTTTAATAAAGTTGGTCCAGAATTTGATTTCCATTTTCTAGTAATTGCTTTTTTGGCAGCCAGCAGAATTAAACTTAAAAAGGCCTTAGTATGTATATGCAGTTTGGATCCTGTACTCCAGCTCAAAAAATAATTTCCATAGTTACAGCCATTTGCTCACCCAGTATTTCTGAAAGTGTACTCTATAGGGAATTTTTAAAAACTGTCAACTCGTTATGCTTCCAAACATATGTTCCCAGTTACCTCTTTCTTCCCTATTACACCTCCAATGCTTATAATCTACCTGAAGAAAATTATTTGAGGTCAGCATGTGGTATAAAAATACCTATGCAACCACTTCCAAGCAAACATTCTGAACCTTTTAGACTTTGTTGTCTACTTGAGAGCCATACATATGTCCTCACACTGTTTGTTTGTAAATTGCTTTTCCAGGCTTTTCCAGTCTCTCTTCCCAGTTTTTCCCAACATCTGATTGATTTTTATAGTTATCATGCAATATTTTTAGAGGCTACTATTTATCCCTTTTCTGACCGCAGCTTTTGTTCTAGATTCAGTTAAAAACTTTACCAGAACCCATACTCTGATATTAGTCCGTAGTAGGGAAGGCATTATGTAGTCTGCAATCCAAATGTCTTCTTGGCTTCATCCCAGTCTGTTACCTTTCCTGCTCTAGTTAATTGCTCTCAATGACATGGTTCCTTTGCTAGTTTTCTTCAATAAATCCAGCTCCCTCTTGCATATTTTCTGTACCCCTACTTGGCAAAATCTCCTTTCTCCATTCTCGTGTTGGCTTAGTTCTTAGAATATTTTCTGCTGCTTTATAAATATAATATTTTGTATGGTATTCTCCATATGGATCTGCATCCAAAATCCCACTCTATCTTTATTTCATAATTTCATTATCATCCATTTCCATTGTGGATTATAACCTTCTACTTGTGTAATATGTATGAGCCTTAACTGTGTAGTTCTAAAATATCCCTTCAAATCAGGTAATCTTAAACCACTTTGTTCCATCTGAAGGATCTACTTATCCCACATAATTCTTTCTCACTTCCACTCCCAGATAAATTCCTTCAACTCTTTATTATTGATTGTCCACAACTTCTCCTGTGGTTGATAAAAATATGCATGATCCAGATATAAAACTAAAGGGACTAAAATATTTTCACTGCTCGTATCTTACTATCCATATCAATAAATACAAGCTTCCAGTTTCTCAGTTTTTGTATTGTCTTTTGTTTAATCTGTTCTCACATATCTTTAGCTGTCATAATGGAAGCCTTTTTAGTCCATATTCCTAAATACTTCATCTTATCATGTCCCCATAAATATGGGTATTGCTGAATCAATTCATGTGTGGGTACACAGTTTATAGCTATTGCTTTTTTGTTTTGTCTTCATTAATTTTATATCCTGAAAAGACTTAAAATTGTCTCAGAATGTTTCACAACACTGAAATATCCTTTTCTGGATTTATCAGGTTATTGTTGTTGTGTCTTTCGGCTTTTCCCGGTTAGGGGTTGCCACATCGGAACTCCGGTCCGCTAATAATTGGCAGTAGATTTTTACGTGCCAAGTTGCCAGCCCTGACGCACAACCTTCAACAAAGGTATGCCCATTCACGCATGTCTCCACACAGAAGACGCTCTAGCTGAGAATCGAACAGGACAACGTCTTACTGTGAGGCGACAATGCTACCGCAGCACCACCACAGCATTTTTCTGGATTTATCAGGTATAAAATAATATCATCTGCAAATAAAGCCAACTTTTCTTGATTACCATAACAATTATATCCTTGCATTTCTGAGGCCCTTATTTTCTTTGCCAATGGCTCTCAATATAAAGCAAATAACAAAAGAGAAAGAGGACACCCCTGCCAGGTTCCTGTGTTCACATGTAACTTATCAGTGAGGAATCCTCCCACTTTAATTCTTGCCTCTGATCCTTTATATATCCTCCTAATTAACCTTATTATTGTATCAGGGAATGCAAATACTTCCATTGCCCTACTCATAAAATATCAGCTTAGTCTGTTGAATGCTTGTTCTGCAGCAAAACCCACCAAGTGTTTTTTTCTTATATTCTGCTTCCCTCTGTTTCATCATTTGTCTATTAATATTGAAAAGTGTTTGTCTCCCTTCACACAAAAACCACATTAATCCACATCTATCAATTTTCCTATTCTTTTAGCTAGTATAGACCTAAACATTTTATAATCATGGTTTAAAAATTAAAATGGGTCTATACTAAGCTAGGTCTGATGGGTCTTTACTGTCTTTAATCAATACAGCCACCACAGCTTTCTTTCAGGATGTTGGAAATTACCTTCTTTTTGAAATACTGTTAAACAAAATATTTCAGATCTTTATCACTTTCTTCGCTCCTAACTTCCAAACTTCCACAGGAATGACGTGTTCCTGTAGACTTTCCAAAAGATTGATTATAATCTCCTCCTATCTTAACTGTTTGTTGTTGAACCTCATCTATCTCTAACCTTGTCAAAATTAAGTGCCCCATAACTGTTTCCATTTTTTGCTGTTTTTTTATTTCATCATTATCTGCTTTATACAAATGTTCATAAAATTTCAGAAATATTTCTAATACCTCTGCAGGATGTGTGGTAATTTTTCTTGTTATAGGCTCCCTAAGTTTGATGACAACTCTTTCTACTTTCTGTAGCAGTAAAGTCGAAACAAACATGTGAACCAATAAAGGAACCAATGTAGCAAACAGCAAAATAGTGAAGAAAAAGGCAAACTGGTTCCAACACAGCACTATTTAATAGCAACACAAGGTAAGCGCTTTCACGGATTACATCCACTTCCTCGGACCAAAATGTTAAAACTGAAGTCACATCTTTAAACATTCTAGCAGCCAATGAGGCACACTAATCACTGAACCAATTTAACACATTCATTGCCTTGTCTAAGCAGTGAAGAAACTAACATCAGTGTGTAAATCAGCAACACTATAAAACATACATTGCAGCTCAAAAATTGCTAAGCACATAATTAAAACTGACTGGTCTATCACATAAACATAAATATAAATTCTAAAATTTTTCAACATTTAAATATACTAAAATACACATATAAAAAAAAAAAAAAAAAAAAAAAAATATATATATATATATATATATATATATATATATATATATATATACGCATATAATAAAATCTGTCTAAAAATACGTATATAAAACTGGTCAATCTTGTGGACATATAAATTAAAAACCATAGCAAAGATATATATATATATATATATATATATATATATATATATATATATATATATATATATATAAGAAACCAAGGACATAAGCCTGGTACTACTTGGTTAATGTTTCAGTGCTCTAGCTTTTAAAAAGAGCTTCAGAGACACCTTACTATTGAGACCTGGTGGTTTGTCAGCTTGATAACGTATAATCCACTTCTGTTCCACTGATTTTGTCTTATTATTGATGTCACCACCTCTAATACTATCGTGTATGACTTCTAGAACAAAAAATTTAAACTTATGTGCAGTGCCTTCTTTCGCAACATGCATGGCCAACGCACTTGTTTCCTTAGCATTCCTAATGTCTCTTAGGTGTTCTAAAATTCTCTCATTGAAGGCTCTATTTGTTTTGCCTATATAGAATGAAAAACATATAGTACAGAAACAAAAATATACAACGTGCTTGGTATGGCAATCAGCATATAAAGTGGTGCTGATCTCAAAGCCTAATTGTGGATGTACAAAGTGCCCCCCCCCATATATACACACACAAGCCATACATCTCCTGCATGGGTATGTACCCATTATATCAGATTGTACAGCATTCTGTCTACCCTTGGATTTGTAACATGACTGGTTCTTAAGAGATTTGTTATTCCTGAAAGTAAAACTGGGTTGGCGACCTATAACATCTTTGAGTCCAGGATCAATCAAGAGAATATCCCAATTGTTCTTAATAACATCACATACAATGCACACATTACTAGCAAAAGTTAGTGGCATACTAACCCCTTCAGTACTACTGGTGATAATATTAGATGGAGAATCAACAGCTCTACCAGCATTTGTTTGGGCATTTGGGGGAACATTCTCAAAATAAGGTCTACATCTTCTATTTCTCTCCACCCAAGCTGCACTAATCTGAGAGTCAATGGCAGTGGGCTTATATTCCCTCTCAATAAATTCCTCTTTCAGTTTGGTTAATGCAAGAGTTAGCTGTGTATCATCACTATGGAGATGCATCATGCGATAAATCTGCCTTTTTAAAACATTAAATTTTGTGTGATTGGGATGCATACTGCTGTTGTGGAGTATGTTATTCCTCCTAATGTCCTTCCTATATATAGTAGTGGAAACATATGACAGGGCATTTTTACTCACTTTCACATCTAAAAAATCTATCTCTTCTTATGAATATGTATACGTAAATCTCAAAAAGTCATTCAATCCATTGAGGTACTGTAAACATTGTACTAACTCCTCTTCTGTATCTTGCCATAGCAAAAAATATCATCGACAAAACGTTTGAACCATTTTATTGAACTACGAAATCTATTATTGGAGAGAACAAACTTAGTCTCTCAATTCCCAAGTGTTAGGTTGGTGTAGCTATTGGCACAAGCAGTGCCCATAGCCATGTCAACCTTCTGTATATAATGGGAGTCATTGAAAATAAAAACATTATTCTCAAGAATAATCTCTAAGAGTATACAAATGAGTTCAACTTTGCTAGTAATAAATCCATTGGCACATAATATTTCTCTAATATTCTCAATCCCCCAACTACTGGGGATAACAGTGAATAGAGAGGCTATATCAAGTGTGACAAAAAAGCAATGACCAGATAAAACATCTAACTGATTATTCAGCTCTTGCAAAAAACTTTTAGTATATCTAAGCACAGTATGACAACTGTCTAGTACAATCCGGAGATTTTTTTCAACAAAGATAGAAAGTGTTCTGTCTGCAATCCTACTACTGAAATTGTATCTTCTGTACCAAATATTTTTATACGTTTCTTCAAAAATCTACCCTATTTTGACTCTATTTTCCTTTCTAGATTTCTAGATCCCTCTGATACTTCCTCACTATTTGAAATTCTATTTCAGTCCCCACCTGTAAGTAATATTCAATGTTGAAAGCTGATTATTTCCCTCAGCATTTTCTTAATCTCCCTAATAGCAGTTTTTGGTAGAATATAAATACATACCAACATAATCTTCCTCCCTTACCAGTAGTCCCTTACTACCAATCTACCATTATTTTCTTTTTTCCCCCTATTCTATCTGTATTGGAGCCCATCTAGCAATTTTCTTACTTCCCTTTTCTTCTGTTCTTGACATTCTGTTGAATATCCATTCTATCATTCCTCTTTCAAGTTCACATGCTCATTTCTTTCCAAGTGTGTCTCTTGCAGCATTGCTATTTGCACTCTGCATTTCTTAATATAATTTAATATTCTTTCCTTTTTGTCTATACTTGTAAGGGCATTTACCTTCCAGGATAATATGGATAGCATAGCCATTATAATAAAAAGCTATTGATCCCAACTGTTATACATGACAATTTTTGAATGTGTATTTCCAATGTTTGTGTATGCATACACTATTTGGTAGGCTGATCATTATACAGTTGTTTCTTCTCATTTTAGTTTGAACCCATGTCTCATTTTTCAAGTATTTTTTATTGTAATGACAGCCTTCAAGCAAAAAAAAAAAAAAAAAAAAAAAAAACTAAATACATTTTCTGGATAGCCCAATCTTCTATTAACTTAGAACAAATGCACAAAACTATGTACATCTTTACAAATTAAGTTTAATTCATCAGATAGGATCAATTGCCCCAAATCAACAGCTGCACCCACTGGCATTAAGTAGCATAAATTAAGGTTATCTCTGCTAAAGTGCATTCTACAGCTTGTGTTCCCACTTACACTGATTGCTGCTTGTTCTTTTATTATCTCTGTTCCCCTCCAAGATGTGAGAAACAGCTTGTATGCTTACAGAAAATATTAACCTTTAACCTTAAGAAAAAAGCTATCTTTAAATAAAACTGAATTGTGCACTGTTCTATTAAATGCATTAATGTATTAAGGCTGCTACCTCTTATTCACTTAGAAAGAACATCAGGGGTCTGTTGGCTGAGGAGGAAGCAACCAAAAAAAAAAAAAAGAAGAAACCAAACATAATAACAATCCTCCATTCCTCTCAGATTGATATAAAATAAAAAAATGTTATTAGTAGCAATGTTTTCAAGCAAACAATCTCTTCTTCAGTACTTGGATCAAGATCTAAGAAACTTAAAGGAACTGATGGAATGGTACCACCAAGAGAGGAGCTTGCAGCTTAATTTGACTCAAAATGGGAAACTCAACTGGCCTGGACATGGAAAGTATTGACAGATTGATAGCTGTTTCTTGATTCTGTATATGGTGGTGTATGGCCGGTCTTAATTGGTGGAGTGGTTTGTATGGTTAATTTTGATAACAAATGAGAATCTGCCATGCTAACTAGTTATGCTGCCCTATGTATTTGTCTCCAACTTCTTAGAGGAACAATGCACAAAGTAAGAGGTCTAGCAGGTGAATATCGAACCAAACAAACATTCAATGAATCCAAAAACCAAATCAACTCCAAGAAACACAGACCGTATCTTCGGTTAGGTAGCTTTAATGAAAGATACAAGTAACTTTATAAGCTGAAGTATTTTTGTTTGATTCTATTTTGATGTAACAAAGGATTTTGTGACTTCCCAGTAAGTGTGGGTCATTAGCTCACATTGATTAAGTCCCTGCCTTTTGTGCATACAGCCCTTCGCTATTATTAATTCGATAGTTTAGTGAGATCCTTGGATCAGCCCTGCTTGACTTGCTCATGGCCCCAGTGGTGCACCAAGAAAGTGATCAAATTTGATTATCTAGAAGAAGTAAATGTCATAACAAGGTTTTCATAGGTTAACCTGGGGAAGGATCATTAATGCTGAGGTCCCAGGATAGTGCCATCCCCAGGGATGATTCTCCTTGCTCTCTTGCCACATGCTTCACCAGCACAGACCAGCAGGACTGAGTCAGTGACTCCAAGATAAGCCCAGTAGCCCCCCTCCTGCTGGCTGTAGCTGCAGAGGGACTCCTTCTCTACAGCAGCCAGAGGGGCACTGCTACAGGGAGGAGGAGTCTCTTCCCATCTTTGTGCAGGGTTACCCCAGAGGTACCAGTGTCCTTTCCCCTTAATCTCAGTCATGGATACTTGTGAGAACACCTCATTTCCTGTGGGTTATCAGTTCAAAGACCCAGACAGTTGGCAAGGCCCACCTCTCTCCAAAGAGGGTGACCCTGTTGCCCACTGTGGTAGACTCTGTCCTCCAGAGGTGTGGGGCCATTAACCCTGGCTGAGTCCCACAACAATGCCTGTAAAACCTCGCCTGCTTATCTCAGTGCACCCCATTCATCAGCAGTGGTGCTGACCCCCCATGCCACTATATGGCAACCAGGCTGAAAACAGTGACAGAGAAGACCTATACAACTCTGAGAACTGGATCACTCAGGTTAAGCATCAATGAAGAACAAAGTTAGCTGAAAGAACTAATGTGAAATGCAGAACACATTGATCAATGACACTTCAAATGCACTTTGTGGCCATGGCTTATTCCCAGTGCTATGCCTGTCTGAGGGTTGGCATGCCTTCAATTGCCTCAAAGGTGTCCCCCTGAAGGTGTGGCTGGGGTGTTGCATTTGTCTAGTACAGGCCCCATCCCCCTGAAGGTGAAGCATAGACAGATGAGCCTCTGCCCCTTTGCCCTCCAAGCTTGGAAGTCTGTCCATGCTGAGTGGGGCACACTCCTGGGTCCTGTGAGTCCCCCTGACAGGAGGGGTGATGTTGTACATCTGGCCCACTCACAAAGGCTATTACTAGTACACCACTTAGCTGACCTCCTGAGGAGTGCAGCTGGACATTCCCCTGGCTTAATATCATGCCCTGAGTGGCACTGTGCAGCCATCCTCTATCTACTGGAGTCAGGTGAGTTGGTTCCACTTGTGAATGGGATGGGTACCTCCTCTTACAACTGACTCAGAACATAACTTTAGATCAGATGTGGTGACCCACTGAATTTAAGCAAATTACTAAACAGAGGAAAAGAAATTAACCAGGATTTCCTCAGTAACTATGAATGAAGAGAGAAGAGCTCAGTGCTGAATCCCCACCTGGGTGATGAGTGCAGGGAAATGTAGAGTACAGAAATCTCTATCTCTGGCACTGCCATGAGGCTCAAAACCTTGTGATAGAGGCTCAGTCTGTGGATGGTGTGAGGCCGGTAGCAGCCCCAGGTGTGCCGGGATCAGGTCTTAGGTTCATAGGTAAGTACTAGGCTATTGACCCTAGGCCCTATATAAGCCTAGCCAAAAGAGGTTCCCTGGCTTTCGTCACCCAAGAGAATTATTTTCCTGTGCCCCTGTTGAGCAGAGCCACAGAACTGATCCCCAGGGTGAATTTCCTGTTTCCCATCCATTTGTCAAGATTTCTCTTAAAGAGGGCTAATGAGGAGCTTTGCTTGACATGAATGGGTAGTCTGTTCCAGAGCATAGAAAGTCTCTGGGACAGGAATCTATCCCTCCAGCATGTTCTGTTTATTGTGGTGACAAGGTTTAGGTCCATGGAGCATGTTGCTTGGAGAAATTGGGATTTCTTTAAGTGTAGCATGTCCATCAGATCTGGGTTAGACATGGCTTTTTATGTTAGGCAGAAGTCACCTCTGAGTAGGTGATATGCGACAGAGTAGAGCTGGGTTTTTTTGAGACAGTCTGCATATGGCATCTGTCTGAGGCCAGTAATCCTCTCAATGAGGTATTTCTGTGGTCTTTCTAGCTGTTGTAGATGTCTTGCAAGGTACATGCCAAAATGGGGTGTTTTACTCTACAATGGGTCTGATGAGGGATGAGTAGAGAGGAACAATGACCTCTCTTTTTCTGGAGAAGAACTCCTTTGTGATGAGGTGTGCCACATAGAAGGATTTTCTGACTACTGTGGTGATGTGATTATCAAAGGAGAGACTACAATCCACCTGTGTACCAAGGTCTCTTATCACACTTTCGGTGTTTAGTAGGCTACTGCCTATGTGGTAGTTCTTGGGTATGGTGTTTTTCCCAAAGGGAATGACAATGCACTTCTTGATAGCAAGCATCAGTCTTAGTGAGGTCTCTTTGTAGAATGTCCACATCCTTAGGCGAATCTATTATGGCTCCTAGTTTGCAGTCGTCTGTGAACTTCGTTAGCTAGAATTCTGCTAACTTCTCAGAGTCAAGCTGTTTGTGAATACAGCCCAAAGTGGTAAACTCCATCTAAAGCTAAACACCAGCTTGAGACTGATAGTTGATAAGTACTGTGAGGGAAAGTTGAAAAAAACTTTGAATAGAGAGTTCAAGAGTGCAAAAAACTGTTCAGAGTTAAATGGGTGGGGTCTGTGCAGTCCACCCAGAGGATTCAATTCATCAGCTGCACAGGAAGATAGATCCCCCTTCCCCTTTGGAGGTAAGGGGACAATCCCTGTGTACACTCTTCACCATCAGGGCATTTCTTCAGTGGTGATATGCTCTGACCAGCTCTGGGTTGGCTAGGAAGGCCATAGGGAAGGCGGGTCCCCTCCCTGGAGGGGAGTGTTGCAGCCCATGGCAGCAGCTCTGACTGTCTTTGGGGTTGTGGGAGATGATTGGTGCTACACTCTGTTCTGCCCTAACCTCATGGTGAGTTTAAGGGGCTGAGGCCCCCTTGCTCCTGGTAGGACTGTTGACTGGGCTTGACTATCATCAGTGTGGCCTGACTGTGTCCCACTGCTGGGGCCGGAGGCTCACAGCAGATGTTTGGGATCTGCAATGATGTTGGTGATGTACCCCTCCTGTTTTAAAACATGGACCAAGTCGTTTAACAGGTACATGAGTCCAAAGGTGGGCAGGAGACCCCCATGGTACAATGAAAGTGAGGAGTGGCATACCCCAGCTGAGGTGGAATCTCCCCTGGCCCATCTCACCTATCTCACTGGGAAATGGTGCATGAGCACCTGGTGGGATATGAAATATGATGAACTATGCCTGGGCAGGATGAAGCCAATAAAAACTCTGGTGGAGGTTCGTAGTGGTCCTGACATGCAACTATGTCATTTGATCTGGTGTAGAGGTGAAAGACTAATTGAACCATGTAGTAGCTGGTTCCCTCTGAAATTATCCTGAGGATACCTGGCACTTGGCAGACACAGTTTTATCTGGTAAAACTTGGGAATGAAATTATGTCAAAATATTCTCAAACTTTAAGTGGGTAAGGAGTCCAACTTCCTGGCTTAGAGCTGGGCATGGAATGCAAGTGCTTAGTGTGCCACATTTGGGAAGCAGAACTGGCACTGCAGGATGAGCAGAATGATGGGTTATGACACCCAATGCTTTTGCTCATCAGACTCCAGGAAAGGTGTTGGTTGATATAGATAGCAGAACGCTCACCATGGAAGTCAGAATTCACTAAGGAGTGGGTAACAACTGAGCTGCCAGATCAAATATCCCTAAAAATGGATGGTGCTGGAGCTTCAGGCTCATACCTAGCTATTGCCGGTACTGGGAGCCAAGTGGTGTACATTGTGATGAGTAGGAGGGATACTGTGGTTGCACTGAAGCCCAGGTTGGGGGCCTGAATTGAGGTGCAGCAGGTTCAAATCTTGGTGTTAGTAGCAGTATTCAAATGAAAGCTTTGAAAGCCAAAGTGGAAAAGGGTTCCATGTGAACAACAGTTGAACATGGGCCAGTTGGTCCTGAGAGATAGGTGAGTGCCATTCCAATGGGGCGTGCAATGGCCACCATCTCTGCCTGCTGATTGAAAGGGAGTCGGATTTAGATTCCCTATTCCAGAGTGGCAGACACTGGCATCTCACAGTGTCCAGTGTGATGAGGCAAATGATCTCTGAGAAGCCATTGGGGATCCTTAGGCGCATTCTCTTTTCTTTGTAAAGTGCAGGGCACAGTGGAATAGTTTCATTCTGAGAGAGGGACCCATGCCCTGGAAAGCGTTGCAGTTATGGCAGCGTCAGGTGAGCTCTCAGTGGCCCTTGAAAATCCAGGGGAGAGGGTCTTGCACTGGGTCATAAGCCTATCTGTAGCATGTTTACAAGGTCAGCAGCCTTTGACATGTTAGAACAATGTAGATAAGGGAAGTCAACAAGCCAGATCATAACTTTGGGTAAAGGATTTGCTCAATGGGCTGCGTCAATCAGGCTTGGGTGTGAAGCAGGACTGGGCATGTGCTGTGGCTGGATGAGGTGTCACAAATCACCATTTTCCCTCTTGTAACTTTGCACAGCTGCTAGGCCCTTCCCGTGGATTGCCCTTGCTATGTCAGTGCCAGTGTCCCAAATCATCCTGCAGCTAGCAGCTGACTTAGAACTGGTGTGGACCATGGGAATCTGACTGTTGAGTTAAAGCCACCACTCTTTTCATGTTTTCACTTACCTGGAGAGGAGTGGGAGTCAGCTAAACTGGGGTCCTTGCTTCTGGCTCTAAGCACCAACTCTTCCTATCATTGTGAAGCAGAATTCACCAAGCATTGGATTGTTTACCCACTAATAGGAAATGTGAGTTGGCTTAGACCATTGTGAGACAGGTTAGTTTTACCCTATTGATGATGTGTTGCTGTAATACCAATCCTGCCCAGTACAAGAGGAACCACAGGTTCAGACATTTGGTGTATGTGCTTGGCTGAGACTCCAATAGTGTGAAGCTACTATCTGTGGGATTATGACTAAATTCCACTAAGTAAGACTCCCACCTAAATACAATGATACCACAGAGCTGCATATCTCCAGTTGGCCAGGAATATCTGGCCACAGGGTTGGTGAGGAGTACCACTCAACACTTGGCATAGCATGGACAGAAAGGAGCCACCTCTCCCCAGCAGTGCACTGGATGCTAAATCATTCATAGACAACCTGATGCTGGGTCATGGTTTCATACATAGTAGAGTAGCAAAAAGCTGTGATCTAGTGAAATTCATCTCTTGAACCAAGCTTTGCGCAGATGTCAGGGCAGGCTCTGTGCCCTCATGTGGAGGTATGACCTGTCAACACTTTGCTCAGTGGCAGTTGGAGAGTTTGGGTAGGGAGTAATGCCAAGGAACCAGCCACATGCTCCCTAACTAAATGATCTTCAGTGCAGCCCATGGTTTTTTGGGCACTCCATCACATCTCCAGTACCTCAGTCCAGATGGCCAAAATCTGTTTGGGTGGGGCTGAGAATACTGGGCCCAGGCTTAAGGATTGTTCCTGGAAGTGTGTGGGTGAGCTGTGATTCAGGAGGGAGAGCTTGCTCCAGGGCATGGGGAGAATGGGCCATACAGCTCAGTGCTTAGTGGGTGCCAGGGAAGGGTCCAGGCTCATGAACCTGGACCTCCCTGGCCAGCATGGTGAGAGAGATGAGGGCTTTTGACAGTCTTAGACCTGGGGCCAGGTGGAAGGGCTTGGCTGTCTGTGCAGGTCACCTGAGGGCTACACTGGGGAGCCAGGGCTTGGATCTGGTTCTCCTGGCTGCTAGTGCAGCAGAGATAGTGGCATCAGACCATCTTGAACCCATGGAAAGATGTTTATTTTGATCAGCCAGCTTCTCTTCACCCAGCATGACAGGATGCTGCCCAGTCACTACCTCAGAGCCCAGGGACACATGAGCCAGGAGGCTTCACAGGCCACAGTTTTGTTGGACTCTCACTCCAAGGTGGAGGGAGGCAGAGGTGCACCACCACGAGTGTGGGGATGTGTGGCCCCAAGTTCATCTCCCTGCGGGTTTCACACCTGTACATGAAGGGCAGAGGAGAAAAATGGCATGGCAAAGTCCTGGATGAGAGTCGGTCTAAGGCCCTGTGGCTGAGAAGAGTTCCATAACAGTGGGCAGAACTGCAGCAAAGGTCCTTTGAGAGATATGGGAGGTATGTGTGATCTGACATGATTTGTCAGCATATAGGAGATGTAGCAGATTAAGGGAACCTGACAGGTGACCACAGCTAGGGGTCTGCCCAGTGAAAGTCTGGAAGGGAGTGACAGGCAGAAAACAGACAGCCCAGGAGAGCTTCTGCCCATGTAAAGAGCATTGGCTGTGCTACTCCTCAGATAAAAGTCTGGAAAGGAGCACGAGGCAGAAAGTGTATGGTATAGGAGAGCTCCTGCCTGGGCATGGAGCATCTGGCTGTGCCCCCAGATGGAAGTCTCAAAGGGAGCATGAGGTAGAAAGCAGCTGGCCTGGAAGTGCCCCTCCCCAGTTAAGTAGGATCTGGCTGTGCCCCCCAGATGGCAGTCTGGAAGGTAGTATAAGGCAGATAATGGCTGGCTCAGATGAGCTGCTGCTTGGGTAAGGAGTGTTCAATGATATCCCCTTACCCCTCCTTGATAGTGCCTGGTGCACACCAGAGACCAAGTCCCTTCCTTAGAAGCCAATATGAGGGTGAAACTTCCTCTCCCCAAACAAGGGGAATACCACAGGGCCAGATGAAATTGAAGGGAAGCTCTCCTTAGAGGCCCGAGGGCACAGGCAGTCTGACATGATTAGGCAGCTTTCAGGACAGTGTGAGTCCTTGGCCTTGGAATGCTTGTCCCAAAAAACAACAAAGCCCCCTGTGATGCTCTGGATTGGTTATACTGAGGATTCCTAAGTCTGGATGAGAGTATATCTGCCCCTTAAGTGCCAAACAGAGCTCTGCAGCACCAGTCAGAATCTAAATTAACATCCACATAGCTTTAACATAGTTTATAGGAATGGTACAAAACAGCTGGCTAAAACAGTAGCATTATAAGCTATATGAGATGTAGCAGATAATCTTGCTTAAGGACTCCAAGAGATAGTAAATATAAAGTGTTATGCAAAGGTGAGGGATAGGAAGTGAAACAGAGATTTGAGAAAGAGATATTAGTTATGAAGATGTTAATAGCATAGGTAATAGTCTAAGGCAGAAGATATATGCTGAACAGTAATATCAAGTGTGGAAGAAGGAGTTGTGTGATGTACGGTATGTACAGGAGACAAAATAATAGAAAAGGTAGGAAGGGAAGGGGACAAATAGAGGAATGAAATATTAAATTAGATGGAAGACATTAGAAAACTTTTTGAAGCTAGTCAAAGTGAATAGAATAAATATGGCTGGACTTAGCTGGGTTTGGAACATGAGCAGTGGCAGATATTATTTAGATGTTAAGTTGAGTTTTGAAGTTTTTGTAGTTTGTCTGTCAATTTGATTGGATGAGGGATGACATTCCACAGTTTAGAGATGTAATTAGAGTAAAGAGAACCACTAGCATTGTTATTGGATTTGGTTACAAGCAAGAGGGATTGTTATAATATCATGGGTCACTGTTACTGGATTAGAACTGCAGCATATTTTGGTGTGCTGTGCATTTTCTATAGCATGTAGATATGTTTTTGAGTATTAACTAGCTGAGAAAATGTTAAGTAATTAATTGTTATTTTCAGTTTCCAGGTGGTGTTTTGAAGACTAAACTTGTTATAAATAGCTTCCAAAAGGCAGTCATATTGCAATCAAACACAATCACACAGCTACATCATGCAGGCACAACATATAGTGGACATCTGTCACTGAAGGGTAGAAAGCACGTGGACATCTGTGAGAAATGCTGTACCACACATGCACATAATGTACAGGCCTGTCAAGTATCAGTCATATTCATGACTCTCATGGGCCTACAACACATGCATATTAACAGCAGTATCAAAGTGAAGGCTGTTCTTATCACGGGGAACAGCATACCCTCCAACCATATCCCAATCACATAGCTGGTAAATATAGCAGATGTGAAGTAGGGGTATGGAATGTGTGGTGCAGAGAGAAGAGACACGTACACATGAGACAGGATTTACACTGTGGACACCATATGTGGTGTAACCTCCACAATGGTGGAGTATAACATGCTGCTAAATATTATTCAGTGTATTAATTGACATTATACAGGACAAGGACTGGAAGGTTTATCTCATGGAGGCCCACTGCCATTGTCAAAGATGAGGTGCAACTACTAATGGCCACATGTAGACCAGGAAGCATGGACAACCTGAGCATGTTGTCTATTTTCTAAGTGTGTGCCAACTTGCTGTTGCCATGTCATCATGTGATAACATTAGGAGTACTTGATGTGAATGGCATGGCAGCAGTGTTACACAATGTCCAAAATGATGAAGTCAGATTATTGGTAATGGCAGTGAACTACATGCATCCTTGAATATACCACACATTCAGCCTTACAAACACACAACCAGCAGCCTCATAGAAGACAAACAAAACAATGCACTCAGGTGTGGCAAAACAGACACCTAGCCAATGCAGGATACTGGTATGTACCTCTTGTCAGAGTTGTGGAGCACTTATGCATCCCAGTAGTCATATGCAGTGTGCTATGGGACAGTAGGGTACATATGAGAAAAAGACAATACAGATACAAGGACTGTATATTGCCCTTGAGTCTCATACAGTACATTACAGAACAGCAGGCTACCTATTAGGAACTGATAACACAGGTACAAGAAAGATACAGTTCTTATGAGTCACAAACAGTGCACTATGGGACTGTAGGGTGCATACTAGGCACAGGCAAGATGAGTACATAAAATATATATTGCCTATGTGTCACAATCAGTATACTGTGGGAGGGTGTTTCACACATAAACACATCTAAGACAGGTACAAGTAAAGTATCTTGCTGCCCAGTCACAAGCTCTGTTTTTTAGGACAGTGGAACACACATTAGTCACAGACAAGCATAGATAAGGAAGGTGTCATATCCTCATCACAAGCAGTGCACTATGGGATAGTGGCTCACACAGCTGGCACAGCTATAACATGTACAAGTAAGGTGTCACACTGCCTTGCAATAAAGATTCTGGCATAGGGCAATAGAGCACACTTTGAGCACCACCAAAATATTGATAAAGACTATATCATATCCCTATCATATGCAGTGCACTATGGGATAGCTGTTCACACATTTGGCATTGCTAAGACAGGTACAAGGAAGGCATCATGATGTCCTGCAACAAGCTCTGTGATATGGGACAGTGGAACACGCATTAGACATGGATAAAGAAGGCATCATACTTCATCACAAATAGAGCTTGGTGGGACAGTCAGACACATTAGGTAGAACTAATAGAGGAGCAATGAAAATATACTTCCCTGTTGCAAGCATTATGTTATGAAACTGTGGAGCACTGATTATGCACAGACAATGCAGGGACCAAAACAGGAAAAGCCCACCACAACTAGTACAATATGGAACAGTATCATGCACAATAGACATACCTGTCAACCTCTTAGCAAAAGAAATCTGGACAAAGCCAAAAATAATGTAAATATTGCTTTTATAAACTTAGAAAGTTGATAGAATAACAGGTTTTACATTTGCATGCAATTTCTGAAGGATATGAAGTCTGCAACCCAGATATCTGTAATTACATAGTAGCTTTGATCCCCAGTGATTTGCCAAAAATACCCCAGAAATATTATGATGAACAGATCAAAAATATAAAGCAAAACATATGAACATTCTGTGAAAATCTGGACAGTTAAGAGGTATGAGATTATACACACCTAAGACTGGGACAAGGAAGAGATGGCATCTTCCATTCACAATTAGTACTGTGGGAATGGCAAGCACATTAGGCACACCATAACAGGGACAAGGAAGGTGTGCCACTCTCCCATTACAAGCGGCACACTTATAGGCTATGTCATGCAAAGGGGTGCATGCAGACGTACTATGTCACAGGTAGTGTACATAAAACAATCTAGTCTTACAACCTGTGCACTTACTATGCACCTTACAAAACTGCTGTCACAGGACTGAAAAGTGTACTTTTTTCAGTAACAACTGTCTCTGACACTGAAATAGTTTAAAGTGATTCACCCATTCTAATAATACTTGGATATATTATTTCAAAATATGTGGGGCAGATAGTTTTCTTCTGTCTGCTGGTGATGCAGCAACCATTCCAACTGTCACCTATATAGGTTGGACTATGCATTCTGACAAGTGTACATGTTATGGTGAATGCCATTGTAGATGGTAAGTGCAAGACCTATGCCAACCATAGATCTACCCTTGACTGCTCATCTGGAGCCTGTCACCAAAGATACATTTATATTAGCAAAAGGTGTGCCTATTAAGAGAAACATTTTTTGCCATGCTAGTTTACAATTATGGCTAATTTCCTCCTGCCATGTATGTGGACTGGTTGTTAATTTACCATGTTACTAATTTTGTTTATGGTTATCAACAAAATGGAACCCATAGCATGTGCAAGTGGCAGACCAGATTGTGCACCTTACATTGACCACTGCAGCTATTATTTTACATGCAGGACATACAAGCATGGCTGTGTGCTATTTCAGCATGGAAATGTGGAGTAACATGGCCATAACAAATGCAGTTGTAAATCACAATAAGGTCCTATTTATTCTGTTCCTTTAAACTAAAAGCCCTATCTTACTGGTTTTCTCTTCCATCTTAACTCAGTGTCAGTTTCCCCATCTCTGTCCTCTTTTATCTCCTGTATTTTCTTCTCTCCTCCACAAGTGCCAGGTAAATGAATTTTTGTTGGAAGTTCACAGCATTTATGACCAGGGAATCAGGGTCAAGGCCCTCCACTTTCTTAGAGGTCAATTGAAACTATACATATATGGCCATGTAGGACTGCTACATACTTTTAAACAAAACACACTTTATTTATCTGTCTATCTATTTATCTGTCCATCTATCTATCTGTGTAGCTGTCTCTAAAAAAAAAAAAACAAGCTTTATTAATTTTTTCACAACATAAATGTAATTACAGCTATGAATAACTCCATGTTTCCCTCTCATTCTTTAGCTTTACAACAATAACTACCACTATAAACATTTCTATTTCAAATCTTCTTTTCTTTGTATATTTTTACAAAAAGTACATCTACCTCAAATATTATTTCTTATCTGATCATCATTGTTTTTATTATTGCGATCCTTTCTTGTAGCTTTTAATTTTCCTTTCTTTACAACAGCTTTGCTGTTCACTTGCCTTATTGTTCTATGGCATACCAGGTGATATATTCCTATTTTATGTTAATATTTCTTGCTCTGTATACATCCAGACATGTTGCCCCCATTTTCTCATATGTGAATTTTGCATCTACTACAGATGTTCATGTGCTAGTAGCTGACATTTGCACGAAAAAGTAAGTGCTTGAATTCCCACTAGTCCACCCCCACCCCCCCATACACACATTTCCATCTAAAATTTCAACTTCTTGAAGTTTCTTGGAATGGCAATTTCTACAAACTGTTACCAGGAATGTCAGTTGTGTAAAGGGGAGACACAAAACTCAGGATTCAGCAAAGGAAAAAGATTTTTATTACACATGATCATGGAAAACCAAGTAAATTTACTTGGATCTCCCTGAGCAAAGGAACGGCACTGATATTTATATAAGAAAGTACATTATATAAGTAAATATAAGGTCATCAGATCGTGCATACTAACTTTGTGAAAGAAGAAATACAACAATATTGCTGATAGAACATTCTTAGACCCTTTAAAACAGTTTTCACCATGAAAAGAAACAAATTTCATTTTAACCGAAGTAAGCACATCAAGTACAGGAGATGCTATGCCAGCTTGAAGAAATGAAACTTAACTCAAGTACACATTGCAGACTCCAATCTTGAATCAAGATGGATTCCAACCAGACTCCATTTGGAATCATTACAATACTTTTTTCTCAACAATTACAAAATGGCAAGCAATATGTCATATTAAGGTTATGGGCAGGTTATGTCATTATGTAAGAGAGTGAGAAAGAAAAGATAGGCAGTAAGGGTAGAGAAGTAGATTGTGGTTTTGAGTTCAAACCAAACATTTGTTTTTTGAGATATGCAGTGTTGTGGAGTGGGAAAGCATTTGGAAATGAAGTGAGATGACTTTAAGCCTATGTTTATCTATCTGAGAAGAATTTATGTTATTGATGATAGATGAGAAATAGAATAGGGTTGGGAAGAGAAAAGAAAAAGCACCAAGCCTGGACTTCGTTGTTAGAAAGCTTCAAATCTGAAAAACGTGAGTCTAGTATTTAGTTAAATTTGCAGACTGCTACTTCAGTGCAGTATTTATGACTTTAGCTTGAGATCAAGGTAGACAGTTTGAAGTCTGGAGCCATATTAAGCTGGGTGAGTCTGTTATCTGTAATTTGAATAGTACAAAAAGAGAAGAGATTTTGGTGACCAAGTTAAAATGGCATAACTGTCTTTTTTAAATTTAGGCTGTCATTGCTGACTCATAGCTGACTTGAGGTGAATGCCTTTTGTAATGAGGTTTTTGCTGTATCAATGTGGTTATAAGAAAAATAGAAAGGGGTATCATATGTGTATCATATAATATGGGGGGGGTTGACAGTATTTAGGCATGTTAATGATGAATTTAGTAAATAGTAGTGGACAAAGGACATCACCTTGGAGTAAACCAAGTTGTGTAGGGTGGCATAGTGAGATTTGTTTAAACCATCGGTCTTTCTGTGAGCTTTCATTTAGGCAGCTTATGAACCATTTTATGGTTGAGGAAAATGAAACTGATATTGGAAGAAGTTTTAGTTGATCATGTCCAAAGCTTTCAATGGGTTTAGGAAGAATGGCATTGACCAGGCTGTCATGATTAAGGTGTAGCCTAATTTGATTTCCAACATTAAAGAATACAATTTAATTTCCATGTTTGGTCAAAATCATGTTGACAATCAGGCAACACTTTTTTTTATGATGTGCAACAACTGGTTGTAAAAATACTTTTAAATGACTTTTTTTGAAACCAGTATCTTTATTGCTGCTTTTATAAGCTTCAGACCTTATCTACAAAGTTTACAAAAACACAAACCATGACATTCTGTTCATAGAAGAACCTTATTTGTTTATTATAATGACATTTTTTCTAGGCATTGTGGTGCTACTACTTCTAGCCAGCAATCAGATTAACTCTATTCTCTAGAGCATTCACCAACCTAGTCAACTAATAAGAACATAGCAATAGTTGATAGAACAACATTGTTATTTTACAGCTATTTCAGTCATCCTGGAGTGAAAGTTGAGTACAACTATAATTGCTACACCCATTCGTAATCTATTTATATGTATTTGTATTACACCAGTTATCCTTCTCTTTCATCAAACCTCTAAATTATTCACAACACCTCTAAATTTCTTTATCTCACTTTGCCTTATACAGTGCTCCCTGGCTCAATTAGCTAACAGACAAACATCATAATACCTCTAAATTTCTCTGCTGTCTCACTTTGCCTTATACAGTCCTCCCTAGCTCATTTAGCTAACAGACAAACATTGCCCAATTATGCTGCCCTTTAACAATACATAGCTGAACTTTCTACTCCAACTGCCCAGATCATTCTTCTCCTTATCACATAACTCACATCAATCACTTTTCTCTCTATTTTATATAATTTTGACCAGATTCCAAGTTTCTCATATTTCCCATCATTGTTAAATCATGTTCCTTCTGATTTTTTTCTTCTCTATTTTAATATTATTCTGAACAAATAATTTTATTTTTTGCATAGTCCTGAAAACAATGGAATCTTTGCTCAATGCACATGCCTTGCAGTCTATTGCAACTCAAATACACCACATTCTGACATTCTGACTAGACACTTTCCAAGAGCCAACAGAGGAAAAGGAGGCCCCTCTCCATTCTTTTTCCATTTACTTTTTCATAGGACATTTCCAGCAGTTGTCTTTTGTCAAATAAAGCATTGTAATCATGACTGCTATTCATTTACATTGTATAAAATAAACATAGCTTTTGACAGTCACTTATTAACCAATCAACTAGTAAAATGCTAGTCATGCTCAGTACAAATAACCCTACTGAAAATCTAAACATCTAACATCCTATTAAAATTCAAACCTCTGGTCATTACCACTTATCACTTTATTAAATGCAATGTCTTTAATTATGATCTTAAATTAATTTACATCTAAACTTTATATCTGTATCATGTTTTCATCCCAGAAAATTGTTCATGCTTGGTGGAATTCTTGATGAACAATATTGACAGTTGTATCTATCTTTATAACTTAGAAATGAAATTGCTTATGTACATTAAATTCTAAATTTAGACTTTAAGGGTCAGAAATACCATCTATTCAAACAATTCCATAGAATATTAATTTCCTAGGGGCATCACAGTGATGCAGCTGATAGCAGTGTTACCTCATAGCAAAAGGTTCCCTGGTTTGATGCTCGGCTGGGGTGGCTTCTGTGTGGAGTCTGCATTTCCTCCTTGTTTTCACATGGGTTTCCTCTAGGTGCTCTATTTTCCTCCCACATTTCAAAGACATGCAGTAGGTGGATTGGACACTCTAAATTGGTCATAGGTATGTGAGTGCATGGTGTAGATGAATAACCATGACTTTACACATACAAGTTTAAAAGATTAATGTAATGTCTAGAATGCTGTGGTTACGCTAGCTTGTTGAGCACCGTTTTGACATCATAAAAGTACTTAACAAGATTTTCTAAAGCACTTCTCTCAGCTGTTAATGTTTTTTTTCTCACACTAGAGCATGGTAAGTGGTCATGACAAAACAGAGGTGGGAACCACAATAGAGCTCTAAAACTTGAAATGCTTCATTCAAGCTTTCTTTTTTTGGCCAAATGATGTTTAACTTCTTTTAAAGGTTTTTGTTCTTCCCCTCATTGTTCTGTGGTGCACCATTTGTCACTTTCTTTGTATCAGCAATAAGTGTGTTTCAGCTTTTAAAGCTGTAAAACATTTAGCACTCCTACACTTTCTTTTTCAAATATTGTAATACATGGAAGCGGTTTAAACTCCATGCACCACAAAGAATTACTATCACATCTCTTCAGTCATAACCCTTTTTGTTATGTGTTCTTGACATGGACATTGAGATTCAGTCTTAATGTGAATTTCTTGATGTCCATGTCGTGAACACATAATAAACTGGTTATGATCGGAGATACTGTCATAATCCTCTATGTAGTAACACATTGAAAGTAAACTCTACCATTTCCATTTTTTTAATTTTCTTTATTTTAACAATCCAAACATATTATATTGACATACTTCTCTAAGTGATACATCGTTATATACAATATTCTACATTTAATTTTATAGCAGTCAACTCATTAAAACTTATGTGGTGTGGAATCTCACATCTCTAGCAGCCTACACACATCCTGCATTTTGGAGTATTTTTCTGAAAAATAAAAACATAAGATAAACAAATGCAAATATTTTGTGAACACTAAAAAACATTACAACTGTATGAATAGCAATGTTATCAGTAAGGAAGTATTCTTTACAGTGATAATAGTGCATTCATAATATTTTCCATAAATGCACACAACCCACAAATTATATTTTCCTAAACTTTCACAAACAAATTTTCATATTTTGAAAACTGTACAATCTAGACATATATTGTTAGAACATTTTTGTTAACTGGACGTAAACGTTCATATGACAAAAAAATCCTCTACAAGTGCATGTTTATTAAGGTATTTGCAGAAATATGAAAACATTTACTTAATTGTATAATTAACATAAATAATACTAGATATCTTTCAAGATGTGCAACTTACAGTGCAAATATTGAAAACAGTTTTCTTCAACATGTAAGGTTTTACCGAATGCCATGCAAGAGTTTGTATATCATCTGTTTTTGAAGTATTAAGTACATATGGAAATAGTGCTTATTTTAATAATTACTAACAAACAACTAGCAATATCTCATGTACAATGTGATTATAAATGGACACTGACAATAAATTACCCTGTGTACCATGATTGCATATCACACCATACCCCTCAATAACACATAGGGCTCTCAGCTATGAAAATATGAACACAAATATGAAAATCTGAATAATAAGTGAAAATAGTGATTAATTTCTCTGTTGCAACACATCCTAGATTAGCAATCTTAGTGTCATTTTTTTAATAACTCATTGTCTTTCCTAATATTTTCTATTATTAGATGGTAAGTCACTTAGTGAATGCAAGAAGACATATACAAGTTCTGGATGCCATAAGGAGGTATGGGTGTGAAATGGAAGTATACAAAAAGGCACTTTAGGCTTGAGTGAGTAAAATAATCATCTTATACATTCAGATTTGAGAGTATCATCCCCCTATCAGTTGCTTGAAATAGGGATTGATATGTGTAACAACCCTATATGTCCATTCATGTGATACTATTCAGATTATGCAATGCTTTCTATTATTTTGTATTACTTTCTCATGAACAGTTATTATCCATCACCATATATTATGGCATTGATTAGCATCATGTGCCATAAGATGCCCAATTAAAATTGTAATACTTATTAATGAAGATATAGCAAACCTACTGACCAATAAATTTAGCTCTGACTTTACCCCTTGCTCCCCTCTGTCTGTCCCTCACAATATACCTGAAACTGGCTGACCTCCAGCTATCACACATGACCAAATCTTAAAAAATACTATCAAAAGCTAAAAATACTGCATCAATGGGTCCTGACAGTATCCCTAGATGCATCTGAAATAGCATAAATCATGATTAGCCACACCCTCAACAACACTCTTCAAGCTCAGCCTCCATACAAAGTGAATGGAGAACAGCTACAGTCATTCCCCTGCATAAGGGAGGGCCTTCCACAGACCCAGACAATTACAGACCCATAAGTCTGAGCAGCCACATTTGCAAAGCCATGGAAAAACGTATCAAGGAATTAATCAATAAGACAAAGGGAACTCCAAACACTGGACCCATCTTAGTTTGGATTCGTCAAGGGCAGGTCAACTTAGTCAACTTGGTAGATTTTGACAAGGTAACCAAAGTAAAGGATGAAGGCAAAACAGTACACGCCACATACCTCAAACTGGTCAAAGCTTTTGACACAATTCCCCAGTCAAGCATAGTAGATAAGCTAAATGAACTGGAAATACACCCCTGTGTCACCCACTAGATTACCAACTAGCTCACAGATATGATGCAGATAATTAAAATAGAGGAAGTTACCTCTACAAAGAATCAGCTACCAGTGGTGGGACCACTCTGGTTTGGCATCTTCTGTTCTGAAGTAAAAGCCAGTACCAAAGGGCTCTGGCTGACTAGATTTGCAGATGACTAAGCTAGAAGCAGTCATTGAACTCCCAAATGACTTAGTCACCCTGCAGGAAGGTTTGTCTTAAATAAACAACTGGTGTCAAAATCATGGCCTGAAACTAAATGCCAAAAATGCATTATTGTATCCTTTAGGAAGTCATCTACCTGAATGAACTACCACATTGACAATACTCCCCTGAGAATTGATCCAGTTACTTGGGATTTGGGAATTTATGTGGACAGTGGCTTAACATTTGACCAACATGTATCGATTGTTGTAAAAAAAACCTTCTATATCGCACAGCTTATAAACAAAGGGATTGCGTCTAGATCTAGGGATGCCATTATTCTCCTTTACTCAGCCCTCATTGGGCCAATCATTGAATATAATGCTCCCTTTGACATGTATCTGTCCAGACACATGCAACAACTGGAATGCCCAAAGAGATACCTTACTAAGAGGATACAAGGCCTAAACAACATGTCCTACATGGACCGATTCAAAGCCCTGTCACAAAACTCAGTATCCTACAGACTGCTAAGAGGTGACTTGTGTCTGGCATACAAGATATCCCCAACCTACTACTGACTAGGTCTAGGGATCTGAACCTCTTCTGCAACATCAACAGAATGGTTTGGAGTGTAAGATATATTTTACAGAGGAACAAGCTGCTGTGGAAGAGAGTCCTATTCCACATAAAACAAAGCTCATCCCTGTCCACTTTCAAGTGCAACTTAGAGCTATCTATAACCAAATGGGATAGGTTATTTTGAACACTGAAAGGGAAACTGGCTAGGCTTGCAATGGCCCTGCAAGGGCACCAAGCCTACTTACTTATGAACCTATTATATGTAATGTACCAAATTCAGTAATTATAATCAACATGGGTGAACTTGAACTTATAGCAAAAACGTTCAATGACACATTTAAGAGATCTTTATTTCTGTTCGAAATGTACTATACATACTGAATTATAATACTCACTTTTTCGTTTTGACAAACATTAAAAAAATAAAGAAACATCTTTATCTAAAATATTTTTATATATTGTTTTATCATAAATAATAAAGAACTGATTTAAAAACCATTCTGTAAGATATGCAATATAAACATTCCTTTCTATAAATATTTATCATAAACTAATTTTTATTGGTTAGTACTTCACCATATTGTTAACAATGTCAAATCTCATACTTTTTTGACTATCCTTCCCTTTATTCTACAATATTAATTAACAATAGGAAGATAAAGAGCCAACACAGCTATTGCGGATAACAGTAGGCTTTGTGAATTATAATTAATATGATATACTCAAACTTGTAGCAAAATAACTTCTGTAATATATGCACATCAGCTTATAGCATTTTTAGTTCACAATGAAATTGCCAGTACACACTTTGAAAACTACCTTTTACCACATGCCAAGGCCATTTTTATTCCTTGCATCTGATTGTTACAGCTTTCGTTATTAACTTGTTTTTAAATCATGTCCCCAATATATATATATATATATATATATATATATATATATATATATATATATATATATATACAGCTGTTCATGTCATCACTTAAAATTTTCCAGTCTGTTTATCCATTTATTCCTAGGATGGTATATATATTCAAATGTCTCTTCTCAGTTAAATCTTATCTCTCTTCCCATTCAACCTCTATTTCTCCCGAAACATCCACTTTAGTTAACAGTCTCTTTATCATTTTTTCTTCATCTGCAACTGAGTTGCTTTCACGGGTAATTCTCTTATGTTTAAATGGCTTCATTTGAACTATCACAAGTCAACACTCTACTATTTTAAAACTACTAAGAATGACAGTCAAAAATTCAGACTCTGTACTGGAACCAAGACAAGCAAAACTAGGAAAAACGAATGAAAGCAGGGCTCCTTACGTAACGCTCTTTAATACTTGAAGTGCGGTAATTACGATACACTTTTCGTTGGGAACAAACCCAACTTCTTCAGAAGGTAAAAAAGTCAATCAACTGTAACACAGTAACCTGAGCAATTTATACACACTCTGTTAAAAATACTGAACACACCCTTCCTAAATCCTGGTTGGATAATTGGTGTGTTACAAACATCAATTAACTAAAAACAATGAATCAGTTTACCAAAACAAATTTCACAATAAAATGCTTAAAATTCCAAAGATAATTGTCTTTGTTACGAGTGCCTTACACTGACACACATTTATAGTTATAAAGAGGTGTAAATAACGAAGTGAAATGGGTAAATAAGAATATGACATAGGTCTTAGTGGAAAAACCTGTTTTTGCGTATTTAAACGACACACCAGTGATAGCAAATTATAAGTAATATACGTGTGTGTATTTTTGAAGCCGTACCTCTTTCTAGCGTTTGAGGCATGGGTTGAAAAGATGGGGACCAGTAGACTGTGTCCTGTATAAAGTGTTAAGACCAAGGTTGGTATCATTGCCAATACCAATTGGTCACCGAGGCATACCTGACATTAATAATTGCAGTTCCCTGCTTACAAGTAGTAGCGTTGACCACTGTTGTGCTATGATGGGAAGTCTAATACATTCAGTTTTCCCTAAGGTTGTTTTGAAGTAGGTGGTGTACGCTGTTAGCGTTAAACAGTGTCAGTGTAGGGCACTCGTAACAAAGACAATTATCTTTGGAATTTTAAGCATTTTATTGTGAAATTTGTTTTGGTAAACTGATTCATTGTTTTTAGTTAATTGATGTTTGTAACACACCAATTATCCAACCAGAATTTAGGAAGGGTGTGTTCAGTATTTTTAACAGAGTGTGTATAAATTGCTCAGGTTACTGTGTTACAGTTGATTGACTTTTTTACCTTCTGAAGAAGTTGGGTTTGTTCCCAACGAAAAGTGTATTGTAATTACCGCAAAAATTCAGACTCCTCCATTTACATTTTAATATTACATTTGTAAAATGCAGGCAATGTTTGTCATATCAAAATATTCATGATCCACATACACCTTTCTGCCACTGACAGCTTTCTCCCTGGTACCTACAACTGCAACAGTATATGCTGTGTTTTCATAGCTAGTCAAAAGACTGGCTTTGTTTCCCGATGCTTAACTTTCATCTCTAGTAATGGCAAATGTTTCACCTGTGCTATTATTCCCAAGGAGTCCTTTGCAGACACAGTCCACTCTGCTATCTTGTATTTTTACATATTTTTTCAAGTTTGCCTTTTCTTCTTCTTCTGAGATGTCATACAATCTTAACTTTAAATTTCTTGCCTTGTCCTTCATTCCAATTAGATGCTGTCCCATTTGCTCCAGCTGCTTTCCATTTCAGCTGCCATATCATGAATCTCCCATATTTGCTGTTTGGGTGGTTCAGTGGCTTTCAACTAAATGTGCATCTACTTTGCTTCATAAGTCATTGCCACTCCATCTCTGCTACTTTGGAAATTATAAAAAGTCTATCCAGAAGTAAAAACATGATATCTAATACTTATAAAATATTGATGGCCTTCAAGCATCAGAATGCAATACTTTTTTCCAACTACTGGAATCAGCAGGATAGTAATCGTAGTAAAGACCAAAATCTCAGAGCAATAGAATTAACTCTTTTAAGTTTTCTCCTTTTATAAAGTTGATTTGCACACAACTGATGATAAATAATAATGCTTATTTTACACCATTTATCTTAAATAAATTTAATTCCAATCCCTGTCATGTCCTTGCTGCGCCTTTCCTCAAGTGGACTTGCTACATATTCTTTGGTCCTGCAGTCACACATATAAACTTTGATGCTCCCTCAAAGTTAGACTAGAAAACATGGGTTATCAAAAATCGACCCTTTCATGGGAACTAGCAATCCTGCATGTCACTGATCTTAGGTTACCTAGAATTAAACTTCATTAACTCATCATTTTATGTTTATTGACCAAATTCTATATAACTAGAAACTGGTTAGATCGCACTAAACTTTCTTGGTGCGGCCTTAAGAATTTAGCAATAAAGTACATATCTTCACAAAAAAATTTCATTAATAACCCAGATAAGTGAGTATATTACAAGGAAATATAGAAAATAATTTTGATGTCTTTCAGGGAGATTAGAAAATGCATGATCTAAAATCCAAGATGCTTCAGCTTTTCAACTTGACTAGCCTGATCTACCTCATTGTATGTTTGTGTCTTTATTACAGAATTACTTGGTTCCTTTCTATGGAAATTACAGTAGCACCTCCTATATAACCTTTGGGTAATCTTTTCTTGTGTATATATGTTTGATAATCTTGTACATAGTTCTTCTTTTTGTTCCCCCTCCCCCTTTTTCTGTTACAGCTTATGTTATATAAGAGGACTACAGTATAAATGTATGTATTTATGATGTACCTGTTTCACTTTGTACTTAATTTTGTTTTATCTTGATTGTATTGTCTTGCCATATTGTTTCATTGTCCTTTTTTTTGTAAAATTCAATACAAAGTTATTTGAAAAAAAAACTCATTGCCACTCAAACATTTGAGGTACATATCAGATAAGCCAGTCAAGCTTACCATCTCAGTTTGTATAGCCTGAAAACTACATGATACTTCAGCAACATTTAGTTACAAAATGTTTTGGTTATCTCTTAGTGGAAAACAACATATTTTAGTGATCCCATTCTGATCCTCCCTTCAGAATGTTCTGATTCCACCACAAAATCTATTTTTTATCACTGAGCAAGAAATTACATCATTGCTTAGTGAAATACCAAACACTGTGTCAAATAAGCCAGTTTGTCTTAGGGGGTTTAACTATTCATTAAATGGAGAAACCTGAGGAAGCATCTATTCTTGGAAAATACTGCACAAGTCCCCAGTTTTTTGCTGGATTTTTTTGCTTGACCATTTGATGGGTATTTGCATTTTTTGTGGCACACAAATAGAATGTGTGATCATTAATATAATCTGAATGAATATATAGAATACCAGTGGCAGATAATTTATTGGGAATGGATTCAAGAAACCAGTCAATGCTGCTGTTCTTCTCTAAGGTTTTCTCACTTCTAGTATGACTGTTTATAAACTATGAGAAGACCAATGAGTTAGGGATGGGAATGGCTATATGCATCAAAGGCCTGGTGAATTATTTCTTACTGAAATCACCTAACAGAATTAATTTATTATATTTTATTATAATAGTTTCTTCTGTGAATGCTTTAGGAGCATTATGGAAAATATAGTGGCAACCTATAACTAGTCATTTACCTGGACTGAGCCTGAGTGAGGAAAGAACTGAGTCAGTGTCCATTATTGTAGGTTGCTGGATAGTAAGAGGTGAGCAGGTGAATGTACCTTTAACTATGAAAGCAACTCTATCATCCACAAATTTGTGTACTCTCCTGATCTGAATATATTATTTCCTGTAGAAATTATTTGAGAGTCAGGTAAGTGGGGCATTAATCAAGTTTCAGAAATATTAGCTATATGGGAGTGTACAAGTCATGAATGGATCACAGTAATTTTTCTAGAAATGGACAGTTTTAAGGTATAGTTTGCAGCACCAGTCTGGGTGTGCAGGAAAACTTAGCAAGAGATTACCAAATTGAGACCAAGGGCTTGGCTGTAGATCACATGATTGTGTTAGTAAGAATTTAAAGTTTAGATGGGAGTGTTTTTATTATTGGGCTGTGTTATTTTTGCTGAGTATATGTGGACAAGTTTTAATTTGATGAAAGATTTTTATTATGGGAATATAATTGTGGCATTGATGTATGCATTGTTTTGTCAAATTTTGAAGGCATGGGTTGTGTGGAGACTATTTTTTGGGAACTGTTACTTTAGAAAGTAAATGATTTTATGAAATATATGACAGTATGAGTGACTGAGGTGTTTGTAAGTAGAATGAAGGTTAGAAATTGAAAACATATTTTAATTGTAGTTAGAAAATAATGTGTTATACTAGAACAGAAAAATAATAAGTAGGGCCTATGATTCTACCCATGGTTGATCTCGGATAACTTTGGTTTTGATAGTGGTAGTTAAGTAGATGATAGAGATGGATCCTTTGCTATTGTCAAATGCTTGAATCAGAGGAGATTAAAGGAGATAATTAATGACAGATGAGAAAACATTGAGAGGTCTGTAGAGAGTGCTGTGATGTACCGAGAATAGAAGAAAAGGCTAACAAAAAATTAAATGTGATTAAAGATAATGCCACAATCCTACCTTAACCTTGGGGAACGTGCCCTTTGAGTACAGAAATCCAGTAAAACAATATCTAAATTGCAAATATTTGATAGATACCCTCGCATCTAAGGTCACTTTCAGCTTCAGTTTGATATACTACACTAAAATACAATAGCTGACTCAATATAAACATCTAGAGGTGGAGCCTATTTCAGAAACTAATGTAACAGTACTAGCAAAAATGTGCTTTAATATACTCATTCTGTCTAAATATATAAAGTTAATATTTAGTTAATATAGTCTCGCTCTGATGCTCTTACAGGTGCATTGAAAGTTTCTGTAAAAAAAAAATGAAAAATGCTTAAATATACTGCACTTCAGTTGTAAATAGCTTAATTAGACAGTATGCTTTAAACGTACCCTTATCATAGTTTTTTTGTGTGCAACATGAAAATATTTGAAATGTAATGCATAATAGTGCAATGTTAACAGTTCCACCTTACTTATTTCAAATGAGCATAAACCGCTAACAGTCTGCTGTAGAACAGAATGCACCTTGTGATCAGTTTGAAGCTAAACATTAAAACACAGATGGAAAGGCAGACAAAGACAAATGTTTACTCCAACCAGCAGAAGACTATTCAATGAGTAAACTCAAACACTCAAACACTCATATTTAAAGATCAGTCTTTCTTAGTTACCTTTGTGTGTGCATACACTCAACCACCAGGAGAAGGAGATGGAAGATACAGGGAGCTAATGTCTAACTGAGTGAATATGTGTACCAAACTTCCTGTGAGGAGAATCTAAGATGGCAGCCCCTTGCAGCTGTTTCACTTTTTTTTAAACAAGAAACATCTTTGTTAAATTATCACATATGACTTAGGCAATCATACATTTATATAAACGAAAACAAACCATATTGACATAATTTTAATTGCAAGCATTATACATCACTAATAATCAATCCAGTCACTCTCAATCAAACATTACATAGCTCTTGATAATTACCCTGATCCAAGATCATTATTCTATACATTTTTTCACACAGACACAACACATTTTCAAGAATAGACAGAGTTTTTATTTCTAACAGTTTAACAGAGTCTTTAAGTAATGTAAAAATTATTACATGTCCCTTTTCAGATCACAATTCTATAACCTTTGATATATATATTTATACATGTACCAATATTCAGATAAAACGGATTCCAGCATATATCACCAAATTAAAAGATTTTAACACCCTCATATTAGAAGAAGTTCATAGTTTTTTAGAATTTAATGCCAACAACAATACACCTGAAATTTTCATCTGGGATGCAATGAAGGCATATCTATATGGCAGAATAATTGATTGGTACAAAAAAGACTTTTATAGGATAAAGATTTAAAAGAGATACACACTAAACTTGATATTTTGAATGTTGAGTTATCAAAAAATCAACAAGAAAAATCCAAATTGGATGAATTAAAAACCTTAAATAAGAAGTATCTTGAGATTCTAAACCATAAAACTATGATTAGTCTAGAGAAATTTAAATTTATTAATTTTTCAATAAATCCCAGATCTTTGAATATTTTAACCAATAAAGTAAAAAGATTGAATAAATTCAATCACATTAAAGAAATATATTCACCTCAAAAGAAAAAAAAATAGTATCTGATTTACATAACATATTAATTGAATTTAGAGAATTTTTTCTTAAGCTAAACCAATCTTCTGCATTAATAAACCCAAAGAAAGATATTCAAGCCTTTATAAATAAAAACTTTAAAAAAAGGTTAGCAGAAGAACAAATTAAATTACTTGATAGGCAAATTACATTAAAAGACATCCAATAACATATTAATGCACTCAAACAAAACAAAGCACCAGATAATGATGGCATTATTCCAGAAATCTACAAAATTCTACCAGATAAAGCATTAACTTTGTTACTTTCAGTTTTTAATACTATACAAAATAAAAATACTATCCCTCTGTCATGGAAATATACATTCATTTCTCCCATCCTAAAGCCTGAAAAAGACCCTACAAAATGTAATTCATTTAGACTTATACCGTTATTAAACATGGACTATAAAATGTTATGTGTATATATGCAAAGAGGCTTAAAAATTTTCTTCCCAACTTAGTAGATGAGGACCAAACAGGTTTCATAATAAATAGAAAAACTTATGATAATATTAAAAGAATAATAACATTAATTGAGTCAACTAAAAACTTAAAAAATAACCTAACTATAGTCAGTTTAGATATAAATTGTGCTTTTGACACAGTTAATTGGGATTACCTATTTATTCTTCTACAGGAACTCAATATTTCAAACAATTTTATAAATCTTATTACCCAGTTATATATAGGCTCTCAAGCTTATGTCAAAATTGATTCTAATATTTCTCGGTTCATACCTATTACTAAAGGGACTAAACAAGGCTGTCCATTATCCCCTCTTTTATTTACCTTAGTTATGGTGCCTTGGGCAAATTTGATTAGAGATAATAGTAATATTAAAAGTTTTGATATGTGTTAATAAATCTTCAAAGATTCAAATGTTTGCAGATGACATTCTGATTACTTTGGGAGGTAAGAATCCAACAATTCAAGAATTATTTAATGATATAGATTATTTTCAAAAAAACTCAGTTCTTAAATTTAATCACAATAAAACACAAATCTTGTTATCTGGTTCAAAAAAATATATAATATTCAAAATTAATTTGAAAAATATATACCACAGTCCCAACAAATAAAATATTTAGGTATAATTATTGCTAATAATATAAAAGAAATTCAAAAACTGAACTTCGATAAAAGTTTAACAGAAATAGATAAACTAATACATAAATGGTCTAAAATAAAATTCTCAATAGGGAAGAAATTATCAATTATAAAGATGATACTTCTACCGAAAATCCTATACATAATTCAGTCTATTTCTATTCCTCCACTTTATACAATAATTAAAAAGTTTAACACTATGATTAAAAAATTCTTTGGTACCCAATCAAATCCAGGATCTCTTTAACATATCATATGTTCAGAAGGGATAATGGAGGTATTGCATTACTAAATTTAAAAAATATATTCAATCTCCTCTGTTATTAAAACAATTTTGTATCTTATGGATAGTAAATATTCAGCAAAATGGAAAGACTTTATCCTAACTTCATCACAAAATTTAAATAACAATAATGACCTCTTTAAGCTAAATCTAGTAAATAACACATTCATATGGAAATTAAAGGGACATTTTTCTTTTTGTCCTACCCAAAATTTTATATCAAATTATATTAACATAATTTTAAAATCCTTTAAAAATTTAATTCATAGATTTCAGTCTTATAAAAATTGGTTATTCCTTATTTTCCCTATAGCATACACGCAGGGGATTATTTTCTCCACAAATTTTCATAAAATGTCAATATTTGAACAAAAACATCTGATTTATTGGCATCAAATGTTGAAAAAACAATGAATTGTAATCCATTAATACTTTATTGGAAGAGAATGAACTTAATTCATCACTATGGCTTGACTTACAAGAAGCTAGAAATTATATCAAAAATAAACTTGATTTAATACCTGCTTCAGTTAAAAGTTTAATTCCCAAACTCATTCAGTACTTGATTGCTTTTACTCAACAGAACAACTTAATTAAAATTAGCCTGTTATATATATATATATATATATATATATATATATATATATATATATAAAAACTATTAAATCAGACCTAGATATATTCCCAGATAATTATTGGAAATATTTCTCTGACAATAATTGTAACCCTTCAGATAAAGAAAAATCAAATTTTCTACAATCAGCAGGTAAAACTACTTCATCACTTAAATGGAGAATGTTTACTTGGAGATTTTTAAGTAGATCATTCATCACTCCATATAACATAAATAAGATGTTTAAAGAAAATTGACTTTGATGGAGATATATGAAGGTACAGAATGCTGATTGGGCACATATTTTCTATGATTGTTTACACATGAAAAAAATTTGGGAAGATATTAATAATTTCTTACAAGCAATTACATTACATTCATTGATAACTTTCTACTTACTGAGTCGTTAGTTTTATTTAACTCTCCAATTCCATCCTGTTTAAAATCAAGTAAATTTTCACTTTTTGGTCTGTACTGTTCATAGCCAGGAAAGAAATCACCTGAAATTGGAAATCATCACAAATTCCCTATTTTCAAAAAAATTTAAAGATCTTCTCTTGGAAGTATCCAATTTAGAATCGATGACAATCAAGTCTAGATTTTCTAGGAATACAGCAATGTATATCCAGTGGATGAATATAGTCGATTTATTAGAAAATCAATAATTTAATCAATAATTTAAAGGTATTAATCAGCTTTTATACATTAGTTTTAAATTGAATTATTTGTATATAGCATAGTGAACACCTTTGTACATAGTTCATTGTCTTTTTTTGATCTTTTATATTAGTATTTTTGTTTTTATCTATTTCATTATAAAATATGTTCAGTTCTCTGCTAATTGCATGTTTCAGAAATGACTTTAATAAAACTTATTAAAAAAATTACATACCTAATTCAAATTCTGCCTTCTTTTAAACCTCAATCCTCCTCTGCATATATTGTTCCCACAATTCCCATTTTTTCTATGTAATTTGCTCCTACCTTTTTCTAAAGACCCCATTTCCAGTTGTTTTATCTCTGTTACTATATTCACTACTTCTAGTAAAGTGGTTTAGACTTTGATTTCTATTTTCTAGTAATTGCTTTTTTGGCAGCCACCATAATTAGACTCAGCAAGGTCTTACTATGATTAGGCAATTTCAATTCTGTATCATAGCTAAAAAAATTATTTCCTTAGTTACACCAATTTGTTCAACCACTATCTCTGTCTACCTGAGTAAAAATTATTTGGAGTTTACCTGGGGTATAAAATGCCTATGGAAACACTTCCAAGCAAATATCTTAAATCTTATAGACTTTGTTGCATATTTGAGAGGCATACATATATATCCGCCATTGTTTCTTTGTTAGTTGCTTATCCAATCTCTCTTCCTAATCTTTTCTAACCTCCTATGATTAATTCCTATAGTTACCATGCAATATTTTATATGGTCTACTGATCATTCCTTTTTAACAGTAGCTTCTGCTCTAGATTCTACTCAAAACTCTACCAGTGCTGGTCTTTCACTTAGGAGCCCCCTATTTCTTTCTCTTTGCCTATAATCTGATATCAATCCTTGATAGGGAAGGCAATATCTAACCTGCAGTCTAAATAAATTCTGGGCCTCATACCATTCTATTACTTTTCCCTCTCTTATTAATTGCTCCCAACACCTTGGTTCTTTTGCCAGTTTTCTCCAATAAATTCCAGCCTCCTCTTGCCTATTGTCTCTATCCCTAATTGCAGTCATCCATATTGGCATAATCTCATTTCTCCATTCCCATGTTGGCTTAATTCTTAGAATACTTTCTGCTACTTTATGAATATAATATTCTATAAAGTTGTTGTTATTCTCTTTAAGGATCTGCATCCAAAATCCCAGTTTCTCCTTGTTTCTTCAGCTCCCCAGCCCCCGTTTCATCACAGTCCTTTTCCAATTTGAATTATAGGTTTGTGCTTGAGCTATGTATAGGAGCTTTAACTGTGTAGCTCTGAAATACCCCTTCAAATCAAAAAATCCCACTTGACTCTTGCCCACTTGCTCTCCCAGATAAAATCCTTCAGCTCTTTATTAATTGCTATCTACAACTTATTCTCTGATTGATAAAAAATATGCCTGAGCTGTGTATAAATCTAAAGGCCTAAAAACATTTTAAAAAGCACAACCTCTGTTAAAACCAAGAATCAAGATAAAACAAACTGCACTGCAGGCAAGAATAAAAACCCAACTTTATGCAAAATAAAATAAAATAACTTAAAGTCACCAGGTTAAGTGCTATCGTCTGTAGGATTTCCAGACTTCATCAGAACAAATACTCTAATGCCTCCAGAGCTCTTTTAAAGCCATTCCCAACCAAATCAAAAAATAAATTAACACAATTGGAGTGTATTCTTTGTATAATGACATCAGTTCACTTATTACAAACTGTTAAAATTCATGACTATATCTACTAATTTTTTTCTTTTCCTTTTATTCAAAATGAGTAAAAAGTAACATAAAATATAGCAATTTAAAAATTATATAAAATGTTTTAATAAACTAAGAGACAAAACTGTGTATGTGTATAGATATTATACACACAAAGGAACTGATTCTATAATTTAGCAGCCCTCATTTTATTTGTCATTCACCCCAGGGGTGGACCATGGGAAGCAAAGTTGGAATATAGGGAGTTGCTTTGGTAACTAAGATTGGATGTGGGTAAAGTCCCTGGGTTAAATGACAATATAAATATTTCTAGTGTTCTTAAAATGAGGGTTGCCACATTTTTTAAATTGATTTTATGTAAATTGTTTTAACCATTGTGAAGAAAGTATTTTTGATTGGTTGTGAATGGCTTTAAAAGAGTTTTGGAGGCATTAGAGTATTTGTTTTGATGATATCTGGAAATCTTACAGACAATAACACCTAAACTGTTGATTTTAAGTTATTTTATTTTATTTTGAATAAAGTTGGGTTTGTATTCTTGCCTGCAGTGCAGTTTATCTTGACTAAAAACATTTAACTGTTTGTATCTTGCTATCCATTTCCATATAGCTAACAGACCTTCCAATTTCCCAGTTTTTGTTTTATCTTTTGTTTAGTCTCTTCCCACATGTCATTAGCTGCTACACCAGAATCCTTTTTAATCCATAATCCTAAGCACTTCATTTTGTCTTACCTCCATAAATATGGATATTACTGAACCAGTTTGTGCATAGGTACATAATTTACAGCTATTGCCTTTGTTTTAACTGCATTAATTTTGTATTCCAAAAAAAAAGATTTGAAACTGCCTCAAAATGTTCCACTACACTGAAATGTCCTTTTTGGGTTTTATTAGGTATAAAATAATATCATCTGCAAAAAGAACTAGCTTTTCTTGCCTACCATACCAATTATATTTTTGAATTTCTAGACCCTTGTCTTCTTTTTTCCAGTGGTTGTAAATATAATGCAAATAACAAAGGGGAAAGAAGACACCCCTGCCTGGTTCCTCTGCTCAAACAGAAATTATCAGAGAGGAATCTATCCACTTTAATTTTCACATCTGATTCCTCATATATTCTTCAAAGCAACCTTATAAGTTTATCAGGGAAGTGCAAATGCTTCCATTGCCCTGCTCACAAATTCCCAGCTTACTCTTTCAAATGCTTTCTCTGCATCAAAACTCACCAGCAACAGTGGTATTTTCTTACATTCTGCTTCCCTCTGGATCATCAATGTTCTGTTAATGCTGTCATATATTTGCCTCCCCTCCGGAAAACCTCAATGATCCATACCTGTCAGTTTTGGTATCACCTTTGCCAGTCTTTTAGCCATTATAGATATAAAGACTTTATATTCATGGTTTAGGATTGAAATGGGTCTGTATGAAATTGTATTTGATGGATCTTTAAACTCTGTAGGTATAACAGCCACCACCACTTTCTTCCAGGATGTTGGTGCTTCTCCTCCTTTTAAAATACTGTTAAACAGAGCCTTCCAGATCTTTATCAGATTTTTCCCCTCCTAGCTTCCAAGCTTCCACAGGAGTACCACTTATTCTGGGGGACTTTCTTGTGGATTGGTTATACATCACCATTTTTATCTCATCTGCTCCTATCCTAACTTTTAGTAATTAAGCCTCATCCTACCTCTAACCTTGGCATATTTAATTCTTCCATAAACATTTCCATATGCACCATTTCTTAATTTCCATATTTCTCTGCTTTATACAGACTTTCATAACATTTCCAAAATATTTCTAGTACCCCTACAGGATCTCTTATTATCTTCCTTGTTATAGGCTCCCTAAGCTTGGAAACCCTTTTTACATGCTGTTGCCTAATCATTGTGCTAAACGTTTTTGTGCCCAGGAGTTATTATTCAAAAACAGTTGCTTAACAGCAATCTTTCTAAACTCATGCATATTATTGAGGTAATCACTTATTTTCTGCTTAGCATTCTGCATTTGCTCCTCTTCTTGTTCTATGAGATTCTCCCTGTTCTGCAGTACTTTAACATCTGCCCGTTCCTTTGTTACTTCTTAACCATATCTCTTTATCTTTTATTTCCAACCTATTTTGTTCTCCACTTTAATTTTATCCCACTCCCTAGCTATATTTTCAGAAGCAATTTCTATCTTCTCTAACAACTCCCAAATAATTGTCACTACCCTTTCCTTAAATTCCTCTCTTTTCAACAAAAAGATGAGAAAGCACCAGTGTCTCATTTTTATTTCATTATCCTGTATTTATATTTTAGTTATTATTGGCGTGTGATCTGAAATAGTTATTGGAGGCATATCAAAACTTTCAATTAAATACACATGTGCCTGTGAAATGTGAGTTCTGTCTAGCCTAGCCCAGTATTTGTATCTTGGGGAATAATATGTAAATTCACTCTGAACTGCTACTACTGAATTCACCTCTTCCATGCCAAATATTTTCATAAATTTCTTCAAAAATCTACCCTCCTTTGTTATATTTTCCCTTCTGCCCCCAACACATCTTCACTGGTGCAAATCAAATTCCATGCCCCACCTATAAGTAATATTCTCTGCTGAAACCTGATTATTTCTTCCAGAATTTTCTTAAGCTCCATTATAGCAGTTTTACAGTAGCCCAATAATACTACAAATCTGCCATTGTTATCTTTTTAATCCTCTTCTATCAATGTTGGAGCTCCTCTTGCAATTAATATAAGTATTCTTCTTTTCCTTTATCCGAGGTATTCTGCTGAATAACTGTCCTGGAAACCTTTTTTTTTTTATCAAATTCACACATTCATTTCTTTCCATATGTGTTCCTGTAGCATAACTATTTGCACTCTACGTTTTTATATAGTTCACTACTCTTTCTTTTTGGTATATATATCTGTAAGACTATTTACAATTAAAGATAATATAGAAAGTGTCATTATGCTAAAATGTTATTATTCCCACCTTTTATTAAGTATCTAGTTCCAGATTTTGTGTTACATGCATACACTAATGTTTGACAGGTTGATCTTTTATGCAGTTGTTTCTTGTCATATCCATTCGAGCCTATGCCACATCTTACAAAACTTTTTGTTTTATTGAAAGTCCTGAAAAAAATACATCCAAATATATAAGTAAATGAAGCCAGGAACTGAGCAACAGGGATGAAGTCAAATGATGCAAAAATTAATTAAAATCTCCACTTTTAATACAAAAATATAAGACAGGATAAGTGCTTTCGCAAGTAGCTTCATCAGATCCATACAAAAATCCAAGTGTTAATTGCATGCTTATATACCTGCAGATAATGACTCATACTCATGGTTAATTAGCAAACAAGGTACTGCCCATCATTTTTAAAGATATAGATGATGTTTAAAATGATAGATAAAAATGAATATATAAAAACTTCATAAAATGCATTGCTGAAACATAAATAATGGCTAGGCATCAAATTACAAACATATTGATCAGAATATTGTGACTAACTGAATTATATTAAGAAACACAAAACTATGTATAAATTAAAAAGTAAATACATCTGTATATAATCAGTGTATAACAATTCATTTGACATTTCTACATTGTTTTAGTTTTGGTCTTATAGAGGCTCTCTCATTCAGGCCAAAACCTTTGTCAGCCCTTAATAAAATAATCCATTGCATTTCCTTACTTTCTGTGTAGGTTCTGATATCACTTCCCCTTACATTAGGAGAAATAACTTCTAGCACCTTAAATAAAAAATAATGTTCATTGTTGTTTAATGTAATATGTTTGGCTAGAGCATTGTGCAATGTACCTCTCTTCATATGATAGATGTGCTCCCTCATCCTATCTCTTAAGGGGCGATTAGTCTTGCCTATGTAGAATGACGGGCAGGATTGACAAGTAGCCAAATAAACCACATCTGATGTCATACAGTTTGCATCTGCTTGTATCATAAATACTTTCTGTAAGTCTGGTTGAAAAAATTGAGTGTTACTGTTAATAAAATGGCAAAAATTACAATGCCCACATGGCTTCGTACAGCCACCCTTATTATCACTTTTTATAGTTTTAGGGTAACAAAGTATCCTTTTTAAATTATGTTTATTCCTATAAAGGAAAGTGGGTGTCTCACCCACGATCCATTTTAAATCACTGTCAACATGTAAGATACCCCTATGCCTATTAATAACTTCCTTGATTTTGAAGCAGTCAGAAGAAAATTGTGTTGAAAATCTAATACTGTGGTTATTACAGTTATTACCTAAAGGATTATCAAATGACCTAGGACCAAAATAAGGTGCTGCTCTAGTGCAACGCAGTTCATATATATCATCCATATGGGAGTTGATTTCAGTTTGGGTACAACCCCTATTGACCAATCTGTTTTTCAGGCTAGTTAACTCAGTTTCAAAGCCATCATTTGTGGGGTTTAATCTTGAAGCCCTGATAGCCTGTCCTCTTATAATATTTTTAAAAACGTAAGGGGGGTGCATACTGGATCTAGAAAGTAAGGTATTACTATAACAGGCCTTACGATGTACACCTGTATTGATTATGTCGTTCGGTAATCTCTCAATAAATAAATCTAGGAACTCTATCCTAAGTGAGGAATGTTGCATGGTAAACTTAAGGCAAATCGTAAGGTTATTCATCATGAAATGCATGGATTCTAGTTGTTCAATAGTGCCATCCCATAAAATGAAAAGGTCGTCGAAACGTTGATAAAACACTACGTGTTGCCTGAACATCTCCTCACGAAAAAGCACATGTTCTTCCCAGTATGCAAGAAACATATTTGCGTAGCTGTTGGCACATGGTGTGCCCATTGCTACGCCTTCCTTCTGTCTATAAACAGTGGTCATGAACATAAAGAAGTTATTCTCTAAGACCAACTCCAGAAAATACACTATCAAATCTATTAAAACCATAGAATAATTACTATGTTCTTTTAGATATTCCGTTACATAAGTCAGCCCTAAGTCATTGGGAATGACAGTGAACAAAGATTGTACATCTAAGGTGACAAATAAATAGTCAGTAGTTGTACCAAGATGCTTAATACATTCATAAAGGTCAATAAGAAATTGCCTAGAGTCTTTTAATACTGTGATACTATCAGATAAAACTTGTTTCAAATGCTTTTTAATAAATACAGAGAGGTGTTCAGTTAGCCAACCACGACCTGAGACTATAGGTCTCATCGGTGGATCATAAGGGTCTTTATGTATTTTGGGCAAGCCATTGATAGTCGGAATGACTGGATGTAGAATATTCAAATATTCATAGACATTCTTGTCTATTAGTTTACTTTTAAAAATATCATGCAGAGATTGTTTCACATGGTTGGTCACTATATGTACACTTTCTAGAGAGACAGTTTCATAGAAATTATCTTGCAGCTTAGTGGTCATGCTGTTAATATAGTCAGACATGTTTAAAATGACTATTTTACCGCCCTTATCGGCAGGTCTAATAATGATGCTGGAGTCATTCTGTAGTTTATTCAAACAAAGCCTTTCTTTATGTGAGAGATTATCTCTGGTTTTAAATATTTGTCTAGTGTCTCTACAACCATAATAATTATACAATTCATCTTCTGTTAATTTAAGATAGGCTTCCAGAAGGGGGTGGTGTAATGGTGTAAAATCACTCAAATTCTTAAAAACAAATTGATTATCCTGTGTAGCACTAGTGTTAGTATCCTTGTAAAGAAGCTTTAGCATGACATTTCTACAAAAGATTCTTAAATCAACAATAGTATCAACTAATCTACTCTGATTTTTAGGAATAAAGTTCAGGCCTTTACTGAGAAGCTGAATGTCCTCAGAGGTGAGTATAATATCAGATAGGTTATAGACTAACACTTGTTGGTCCATATTTTGTTGAGAGTTTTTTGTGTTGCAAACTCTTCTGAGAGTTTCCTCTTCTGTCTCCCTCTGCTTAGGGAGCATCCTCTTGGTGGGCCTTTCTCCATTCGAACAGGTAAGGGAAAAGACAGAGCATTAGTGAAAGACCTATTCATGTTGGCATCTCTAGGTCTGACAACAACTTCCCCATTGGTGTCAGTAAAAGTAGGTTTATTTTTAACAATATGTACTTCTGGGTATAAGTTCGTATCAGAACCCATGCTGGGATGGACAATATGTATGACATCTACAGTGTCATTATGATTGTCCATAGTGGAGTCAATTCCACGTGAATCACTAGTAACAATGCTCCTGGTTTTACTGGCAGTACCCATGTCAGTAATGCTTAAATTAGGAGTGTCATTATTGCTACATACTTTATCATTGTATTTAGAGCCAGAAATGTCACTTCTCATACACTTTTCTATATGCGTTTCATTCACTGTAACATTTCTATGACTTACATTTTCCAAATCAGATCGCTTATTTAAAAAGTTATTATCATTGTTATTATGATTAGCTGGTCATTGTACCATTTCATTTTGTCCTTGGACATGCCTCGGCCACATAAAGACATGGCCTTGCTTAAAATCATTGATATCCCTGGTGACTTTATGTCGTTTCTGTTGCAACAGTTTGCGCTCAAAAGCAGAGACACTGTCCAACAGATTATCAAACGATGATGGTACAAATGCCATTGGAAAGTCATTAAACAAGGTCTGTTGTTGCAAGTTAATATTGTCTATTATTTTGACTTCCTTCGGAGGGAAGAAGTCTATAAGAAGCAGTAAGTATTTGCGACTTACCTCTATATTCAGTCGCTGCCACTGTGCCAGCAATTCAGGATAATCTCTGCCCTGACTTGGCATTGTAAAAACACGCAAACCACGTGGAATTATGTTCTTTTCTAAACAAAATTGGAAATGCATCCTCTGCGTTTGGAGACGCTTTAACTTCATAAAGCTTTTCTCAATACCCTCAAGGAGCGTGTGTAGTTTGTCTGAATCGACAGTCGCTCCAGTTACATCATCAGTGACTGACTCACTCTCGAAAAACCAGGAAGAACTAGTCGCTCCTTTCAAATGCTGTTGAAACCTTAACTGTAAGGCATCATAACCATGGTCTTCATCTCTTGGAATGCCACAGTCATCACTTCTTGGGTTATAATCCAGTTCGATATTCGCCATGAGTGTATTAAGTGTAAAATCACTATAAAAACTCACTCCTGCCCACGGAAGTGAAAAAGAATAATAATGTAGTAAAGTAAATCCAATGGGACAGGTAAACGCTCAGGTTCACAGAAAAAAGTTTAAAATCAGTAAATGAAGCCTGGAACTGAGCGACAGTGAGGAAGTCAAACGATGCAAAAATTAATTAAAATCTCCACTTTTAATACAAAAATATAAGACAGGATAAGCGCTTTCGCAAGTAGCTTCATCAGATCCATACAAAAATCCAAGAGTTAATTGCATGCTTATATACCTGCAGATAATGACTCATACTCATGGTTAATTAGCAAACAAGGTACTGCCCATCATTTTTAAAGATATAGACGATGTTTAAAATGATAGATAAAAATGAATATATAAAAACTTCATAAAATGCATTGCTGAAAGATAAATAATGGCTAGGCATCAAATTACAAACATATTGATCAGAATATTGTGACTAACTGAATTATATTAAGAAACACAAAACTATGTATAAATTAAAAAGCAAATACATCTGTATATAATCAGTGTATAACAATTCATTTGACATTTCTACGTTTTTTTAGTTTTGGTCTTATAGAGGCTCTCTCATTCAGGCCAAAACCTTTGCCAGCCCTTAATGAAATAATCCATTGCATTTCCTTACTTTCTGTGTAGGTTCTGATATCACCTCCCCTTACATTAGGAGAAATAACTTCTAGCACCTTAAATAAAAAATAATGTTCATTGTTGTTTAATGTAATATGTTTGGCTAGAGCATTGTGCAATGTACCTCTCTTCATATGATAGATATGCTCCCTCAACCTATCTCTTAAGGGGCGATTAGTCTTGCCTACGTAGAATGATGGGCAGGATTGACAAGTAGTCTCTGTATTTATTGAAAAGCATTTGAAACAAGTTTTATCTGATAGTATCACAATATTAAAAGACTCTAGGCAATTTCTTATTGACATTTATGAATGTATTAAGCATCTTGGTACAACTACTGGCTATTTATTTGTCACCTTAGATGTACAATCTTTGTTCACTGTCATTCCCAATGACTTAGGGCTGACTTATGTAACGGAATATCTAAAAGAACATAGTAATTATTCTATGGTTTTAATAGATTTGATAGTGTATTTTCTGGAGTTGGTCTTAGAGAATAACTTCTTTATGTTCATGACCACTGTTTATAGACAGAAGGAAGGCGTAGCAATGGGCACACCATGTGCCAACAGCTACGCAAATATGTTTCTTGCATACTGGGAAGAACATGTGCTTTTTCGTGAGGAGATGTTCAGGCAACACGTAGTGTTTTATCGACGTTTCATCGACGACCTTTTCATTTTATGGGATGGCACTATTGAACAACTAGAATCCATGCATTTCATGATGAATAACCTTACGACTTGCCTTAAGTTTACCATGCAACATTCCTGACATAGGCTAGAGTTCCTAGATTTATTTATTGAGAGATTACCGAACGACATAATCAATACAGGTGTACATCATAAGGCCTGTTATAGTAATACGTTACTTTCTAGATCCAGTATGCACCCCCCTTACGTTTTTAAAAATATTATAAGAGGACAGGCTATCAGGGCCTCAAGATTAAACCCCACGAATGATGGCTTTGAAACTTAGTTAACTAGCCTGAAAAACAGATTGGTCAATAAGGGTTATACCCAAACTGAAATCAACTCCCATATGGATGATATATATGAACTGCGTTGCACTAGAGCAGCACCTTATTTTGGTCCTAGGGAATTTGATAATCCTTTAGGTAATAACTGTAATAACCACAGTATTAGATTTTCAACACAATTTTCTTCTGACTACTTCAAAATCAAGGAAGTTATTAATAGGCATTGGGGTATCTTACATGTTGACAGTGATTTAAAATGGATCGTGGGTGAGACACCCACTTTCCTTTATAGGAATAAACATAATTTAAAAAGAATACTTTGTTACCCTAAAACTATAAAAAGTGATAATAAGGGTGGTTGTACGAAGCCATGTGGGCATTGTAATTTTTGCCATTTTATTGACAGTAACACTCAGTTTTTTCAACCAGACTTACAGAAAGTATTTATGATACAAGCAGATGCAAACTGTATGACATCAGATGTGGTTTATTTGGCTACTTGTCAATCCTGCCCGTCATTCTACGTAGGCAAGATTAATCGCTCCTTAAGAGATAGGATGAGGGAGCATATCTATCATATGAAGAGAGGTACATTGCACAATGCTCTAGCCAAACATATTACATTAAACAACAATGAACATTATTTTTTATTTAAGGTGCTAGAAGTTATTTCTCCTAATGTAAGCCGAGGTGATATCAGAACCTACACAGAAAGTAAGGAAATGCAATGGATTATTTCATTAAGGGCTGACAAAGGTTTTGGCCTGAATGAGAGAGCCTCTATAAGACCAAAACTAAAACAACGTAGAAATGTCAAATGAATTGTTATACACTGATTATATACAGATGTATTTACTTTTTAATTTATACATAGTTTTGTGTTTCTTAATATAATTCAGTTAGTCACAATATTCTGATCAATATGTTTGTAATTTGATGCCTAGCCATTATTTATCTTTCAGCAATGCATTTTATGAAGTTTTTATATATTCATTTTTATCTATCATTTTAAACATCATCTATATCTTTAAAAATGATGGGCAGTACCTTGTTTGCTAATTAACCATGAGTATGAGTCGTTATCTGCAGGTATATAAGCATGCAATTAACACTTGGATTTTTGTATGGATCTGATGAAGCTACTTGCGAAAGCGCTTATCCTGTCTTATATTTTTGTATTAAAAGTGGAGATTTTAATTAATTTTTGCATCATTTGACTTCCTCACTGTCGCTCAGTTCCTGGCTTCATTTACTGATTTTAAACTTTTTTCTGTGAACCTGAGCATTTACCTGTCTTATTGGATTTACTTTGCTACATCCAAATATATCCCTAAAACCTATTAACTTAAATCTAACACAAAAAACTATGTAACTCTTCAAATATTGAAGTTTTAACCTCCTAAGAGGAGCAATTGCCCCAAACTAATAGCTGCAATCATAGACTTGGGTTAACCTAAAAGGAAGGTTATCCAAGCTAAGATGCATGGTACAGCCTGTGCTTCTACTAAGTGCTGTATGGTTTTGTCTTATCTTTATTGTTCTCCCAGATTGGGAGAACACTTGAATGCTTCCAGAAAACATTATCACCTAACAATTGAAAGAAAGAAGTATTCTGTTTCATTGCTCTTTATCTGATTGTTTCCATGGAGACATGAAACCCAGATATAGAGTTGCTTGTAGAAGCATTTATTTATTTGCTAGAAGAAAGCTTTATTATATTCAATATTCTTTTTTATTTATTTGCTTTCTCTTAAAATGTGTTACTAAATCAAGCCAAGGGCCTTAATCCAGTCATTCCCTTATGCAAAAATGAGAAAAAGCACATCAATTTTTCTTGTATCATGCTCTTTTGACCAGACTTGTCTTCTGTTTTTACTTTGCAGTGCCTACATTTCTTAAAACGGAACAAGGAGAAAGACAGAAAAAGGAAAAAAAGGGCACTTGTTTACTTTATTATCCCCATTACAATTGAAAATAACTGAGAAAGGTTTAGAGCTTGCAGATTATACTATGCATTATAAAAATACTGCTAAAAACAACATTTTGTTTTACTTGCAATTAACTCTCTCCCTCCTCTTCCCCTCTCCTAAGTGTTCTTCCAAACATTAATGACATAAAGTAGGTCATATGCTTTAGAGTCCAGTACAAGTTTAACAAAGTCAAAAAAGTCCAATATTTCCAGGTTTTCTTCTTCTGTCATGTTTTAGAGATATAATTAATGGTATGTAATCCCACATTTATTTGTCAATTTCTGGGTTTTATTCCTGTTTATCTGTATCTCCCAAATCCAGTCTGTGCTGCATTTCCAACTTCTTCTTGGTTCCTTCCAGCTTCTCTGATACAGCAGAAAATCTTAGGTTTTCCCTATGTGCTCTCATCTAATTTTATTATTTTTGAAACATTTCTTCTTGAGCAGTCTCATATTCAGCCAGCCTTTTCTTCATTTTGACCTCTGATTTTTTCAGTTTTAGTTTTACCATCTCCTGTGATTATCTGTTTAAAGCTTCTCTCATTTTTTCCGGCCTTCTGTTATTTGAATTGATATACTCTGTCAGTGTTCCATTTATTTTAATCAGCTTTTAGTACATTGGACTTATTTTTTCCTCTAAGTTACTGGAAGTCATGTCTTGTACCAGGGCTGGAGCTTGCACTGCTTTTTGTTGTTAACAGCTGCAAAATTCTTCCCAGTCGATGTTTTTTCCTCACCTTTTGTGTTTGATTTTCTTCCAGATTTTCTGAATTTCTTTTTGCTGGCATCCAGGCAGTGCACATACTAGCCAGTTACTGAAATTTACCCCAAAATACAGGTTTGCTGGCTGTCTCTTCTGAGTTTCTATGTTTACAATGGGAGGGCTGAAATTAAGATGTTACTCAGTGTGCAGCCATTTTAAATACCCACTTGTTTCACTTGCTTTGGTAATACTAAAGGGACTAAAGAGACTAAAAACAGAATGAATTATTGATTTTTCACTGTATGAAAAAGCTAAAACCAATCAGTGACTTTGAAAGCAACATAAACTGCCAAGCCAGAGAGGAAGGTTTATTTTAAAAATAACAAGAAAGTCTATATGAATATGTATATATATATATATATATATATATATATATATATATATATATATATATATATATATATATATATATATATATATATATATATATATATATATAGGTCTATTTCACTAGATTGAAACACCACATAACTGACAGCCGAAATGCTGAGACCAAAACACCTAAACCACACAATACCAAAATGCTACATTACCAAGTACCATAACATCGACTCTCAAAACACCGACAAAAACATAAACGTAAGCCACACCACGCATACTGACACACTAGTACACAATGTTCCCAAACCTAAATAACCTTAACAACAATCCCTAAAAACTCTACTAAACAATACATTCCTATCCCACTCAAAATACTAAAAACTAAACTTACACACTGAACTGTCAAAACTAAAACATAAAACTTAACGTACCTGCAAAACAAACACGTTCCACTACACCACAATATCCTAAAATGCTATTACCCATCTAACTCAAATATCCCATCAACCCACATGATATCTACACTACAATGAAAACCTACAAAAAACAAACAACATTTACAAAAATTCCATACATCCGACTCTGGTCTTGTGGGGGGCTCCCCCCCCACCCCCCTACTTATATATATACCAACTCCGAGATCGTACTATAGTGAGGAAAGGGCATATTTTATGATCCTCACTGTATTACGATCTCACTGTTTGAACTTACAGACAGGACTTCCTGGACTCTGCTGTTCAACTGCTGCATGTGGGGAACTTGTCGGTGAAATGCCGTATCAGTAATGTGGCATTTCGGCATTTTGTGGAGTCGGTCTTTTGGGCTCTGCATTTCAGATTTCGGTTATGTGATGTTTCTGTCTAATGAAGTAGACCTATATATATATATATATATATATATATATATATATATATATATATATATATATATATATATGGGTCAACCTGACAACACCGACGCGCTACAACACCGACAAAGAAATCACCGACACCACAAAACCGAAAGTTCTGAAACACAAAACGTCACATACCCGACAAACCACAATCCCGACACTCAAATAACAAAACAAATCCCCTGTCCAAAAAGCACAAGCACAACACAAGCACACCAAAAACCTTACAAACCTACACTAAACCTTACATACACAACCATCTATGCACTAACCTTAACCCAGACCCTAACCCTAAGGTCTGTCACTATCGCACACTCACCTAACTCAAGCCCTAACCCTAACTCACTTAACCCGCCCCTATCCCTAACGTCTGTCACTATCTCACACTCAACTGACCCACACCCTAACCCTAACTTACTTAACTCGCCCCTAACCCTACAGATTGTTGCTATCGCACACTTAACTTACCCACACCCTGACCCTAATGTCCATCCCTATCGCACACTTACCTTTACATGTCAGTGTTCTCGGCGTCGGGATTCTCAACTGTTGGTCTTCTCCGTTGTTGATCTTCCGGTGTCGGTGTTCTCATCATCTGTGTTTTGAGATTTCAGTGTTTTCAGGTAGACCTATATATATATATATATATATATATATATATATATATATGTGTATATATATATATATATATATATATATATCATACATTAAAAATGTGGATAAGTTTTAACAATTTTACTAAGTGCAATGAGGTGGGTTTAACAGTTTAAGTGTAATAAATCTGTAACCTCCCACCCCAGCCAGTAGAGTGTGGACCAAGCAGACTACTGAAACTTGATGACATGGATGCCAAAATTCACCTCTTGAGCTTCGCTCTTGAGGTAAATGTCGTGGCATCCATGTCTCGAATACATGATAATGTGGTTATGATTGGAGACCTGATTATAACCCTCCATATTATGTGTTTGAGATAAGGATGCTATGAAATTCAGTCTGAATGCAGAGAATTATGATCAGTGAGACTCAAGTCAGAATTCTTTGTAGTGCATGTGGGTTTTTCTGCAGCATGTATTACCAGTTACGGAAGACAGTGTAGAAATTCAAAGTTTTGCATCAGTTTTCAAATCTTTCAAAAGCTGATAAAACATTCCCTGGTACCAAACAGACAGCAGACAGAAGTTAATTGATCCTCTGAAGTACCCATAGCTTTAAAAGTTGTTAAACACTTCCATTTGCTACACTTTTTGTTCATAAGATGACAGTGTGAATGTCTAACAACTTTTAAAAGTTATGCGAAAGCGCTAACCATCGTTTTGTATGTGCACTCGTATTAAATCTTTGCCTTAACACTTGCCTGGATATCGTTATTGGATGAGTCTTTTATCGCTGGTGAAATATAGTGACTTTGGACTTTATGCTCTTCATTGTATTGCTCTTGGTTGGTGTTTTTTTATATTAACTTTTAAAAGTTGTTCTATCATCTGTCACAATTCTTTGATGGTGGATATTATCACCTGTTAATATCCAAAGCAAGCCTTAATCTTAACAGTGCTTAGGGGTGCTTAACAAAAACTCATTAAACACCTTTTGGATCTGAGAAAGGTGCTTAACCAACTTGCCTTTTTTGTACTTTTGGTATGTAATTATGTTGCTCCAAGCACTGTATTTTTTATTTAACTAGAAAGGCAACTTGATACTTTGTAATAGAAACTGTGGACATTAGAATACTGTCGCCACAAGGTAGTGTAGTACAGCAGAGTCTGTTCAATTTTTTAACAGTTTTGAAGTATATAAAATACTCAGAACTTCTTTGCTGTTTAGTTGTTTTTAAGAGTTTGAGAACTGTAACCATAAAGGTCCTTAAAATGAATTAAAATTGAACATGTTAACAATAACTCTAATTAACAAAACTTAAAACAAGAACATAATTCCAAATGTAATCAATATGTGAAGTACAAACATAACTAAATACAACTGAATCTTCAGCTTATGTATGTTATGATGCAAAATGCTTTCTGGGATATTCTTAGACTTTGTATGCACTGGTCTGCATGCACTGTGCGTACTTGTCTGTATGTGGTCTAGAAAGTGGTGTGATTCATAAAAAGGAATGGCTTTAAAGTATAAACATGCAGTCATGGCCCTCTGCCACAATTACTGGTGCACTGGATTATGCACAGAGCACACAGCATACATGTATGTACTTCTGACTATCTATAATACAGAGTGCTATCTGTTCTGTAAGTATCATATCAATTTTCATAGGAAATACAAATCTGAGATGAAAAAGAATAAGATGGGTGAACTGAAATTACAAGAGAATTTGAGGTCCTCTTTGAGCATCACAAACATTTTAAAAACTAAATTGCTGGACAAATACTTATCTACACAGCTATACTTTCAAAAATGAATATTTCTTATATGTGGATCACCAGTGAATCAGCTCTTAGTGAATTTGCTGATGATAAATGGCAAACTGTATTAATAATGTGATGGATGACTGTGATGTGGGCATCTGTCTTCATAATATCTTCCACACAATTATCAAATGAATAAGGATCTACTACAGGTGCTTGCATGTTACTTGCTCACTGTGCACATGTTCACTGTTACTTGCTTGAAAAAAACAAGTGCTCCAACTCCTACTAGCTAGTTTAGTCATTGTGTGTGTGTGTTTGTGTGTGTGTGTGTGTGTGTGTGTGTGTGTGTGTATGTTTGTGTGTGTGTGTGTGTGTGTGTGTGTGTGTGTGTGTGTGTGTGTGTGTGTGTGTGTGTGTGTGTGTGTGTGTGTGTGTGTGTGTGTGTGTGTGTGTGTGTGTGTGTGTGTGTGTGAGTGTGTGTGTGTGTGTGTGTGTGTGTGTGTGTTTGTGTGTATATGCGCTTGCATGTGTCTATGTGTGAGCAAGTGTTTGCAGACTAGGATTACAGTAGAAGCTAGGGTAGGGGTACTGTCATGTTTGAAGTGTATGTGTATTTTGTTTAGTTGTACTGTCAGGGAAAGAATGTTTATTATCTTAATGTGTGGGGTTGGGGTAAGGATCATGTGTATGGGTGGGGTTAGGCTTAGCACACGTAAGTGAGATATTGTGGGGTTTGGGGACAAGGCTTGTCCTTAGAAACATTGCTTCAGTTTGCACATTACAATGTATCACCTCCTCACTGAGTAATTCTGACCACTAGATTGTAACCTACTCCCTTAGAATGAGTTCCATTATGCCTAGGAACCCTACTGAATTCATAGATTACTCCAGAACTAACCTGTTATCATTTAATGACAACCTGAAAAACATTCAAAAGTATACATCTAAACTTCTGTACTGAGGCATCTGTACCTATCCATACCAAGTATAATGGAAACATTCAAAAATAAACCCTTGTGGTAGAATTCTTACATAGACAGACTTTATAATAAGAGGAAAATTCTACTTGCTATATATACTAAATCCATCTCCTCTATTCCTCAAAGGATCTAGGAATGGTCATTAAAGACTTCAAGTACAGCTTTAAAAAATGTAAGGTAATCTGTGAATTATCAGTTGCCACCACTAATCATAAGGCCTTTTAAAACTGTATTAGGAAAATTAGAAGCAAAACCCAGTACTGCTTTGAGCTGCTGTCCAATGGTACCACTTATTCAGATCCAGATGCATTGTCAATGTCCTGTCTGACAAATTCAACTTTAATTTCATACCACCCATGAGCTGTTGCATTCCTCACCTTTAATCTACCTGTCCTTACATAAGCACTTTTGGCTAAGTACTATTACTACTATCCAAAAACAAATCCAACAATTCTATGCATACAGACTACATACCTGGTGGTTTCTAGTCAGTGCAAAACACAACTTTGTTCAGTGCCTTATGAACCTGCTTAACCTTAGCCTCTCCATTGGTTACATTCTGAAAGTCTTGAGAACTAACGTAATAGTGCGACTGCACCAGGACAGTCACACCATAGTTTCTGGGGATCTACTGACCCATCAGTCTCATCAGTATAATTTCAAAGGTCATGGAACACAGCATGGCTAAACATGAATAAAGATGTGAGTGACCTACAATAACTTGAGCCTAATCAATTTGGTCTTGTGAAGCATAGATCCTAGCTAGTCAACACACACACACACACACACACACATATATATATATATATATATATATATATATATATATATATTTTGGCCCCTGTCATAACACTGAATCTTCAGTTCACTGAAACTCAAATGGTCAAACCCATTTCATTGAAAATTCATTTCAAAGAAAAGTGTAGAAGTGTATGGAAAGTATGTAATGGTGTCATTTCTTATTATAGAAGTTATTAAGGAAGTAAGTGTAGAACTGCAATGATGACCGTCATGCTGTACCCCTAGATTTAGTATGAGAGTCAGCTTGAGTGTGCTTGGTCTGAAGCATTGATTCATTGTATGTGGTATTTTTTCATTTCTCTTTGGTTGTGCAATCATGGAGTTAGTATATACAAGTAAGGGGGCTGTGAGGAGCTCCCCCTTACAAAGCATGCTTTTTTGGATATATTTCTTGTTTGAGTTTTCAATGAAATGGGTTCAACTATTTGAGTTTCAGTGGAATGAAGATTCAATGTTATGACACAGACCCATATATATAAAGCAAGAAACAGTTCCTTTTTATCGGGTGCAATAGTTTTCCAGCCTTAGTAGATAAGACGTATCTCACTCATAAGTAAGAACATTAAACAAATTTGTGTTTATGCAGTTTAAAGCTCCATGCAAGTGTAATTTAACTTGTTTACATTGCTTCTTTTTAGAACAGATTTTTTTCTATTTTTGTAGGTATTCAACACAGTTCTGGTTTTATGTTTAATTTATGTACTGTGTGTGATGCGTGATGATCCCACCACTGCCAACCAATATGTGACGTGTGATGATCCCAACACTGCCAACCGATATGTGATGTCCCCACTCTGGGCCAGTAATGAAAGTGCCTGAATCCTCACCATTGACACTGGAGAGGGACATGCATTTAGAATACAAATGGATACACTCAGTATTTCCAGATGTAGATCTCTCTGCATCAAGCACAATTTCCCTTAAGAGCACACAGGGAACACACTCAGCCTGGGGTCTGGATTTCTCTGTATCTGTCTACCTCAAGGTCCCCATTAAGTCTCTCCACTGGAGAAGTACATTATGATAAGAATATATAAATCAGTAATGAAAAGGATTTGAACAGATGTGGGATAAAAACAAAATAAAGTGGATGTAGTGGAATCATGACTATAGTCTTTTGTACAAGTTTTATTTAGTGCACACAGAAGAGAACTTGTCAAGGAAAACATTAAAAAAGAAAAATGTAGAAGGAACAGGTCATTTGACAATTATTACTTATGACATTATTTTAGAACCATTGGGGTAGAAAGTAATATTACAGCAAATGCTTATTAGGTAAAATCAGTCTGTGACATGAGTTTTGAACATTAACAGAAATTATGCAAATGCTGACAAAATTTGAGCAAAGAAAGAAATAAAAGAATGTGGCAAAATTTCAGTATTCTGTTTACCAATGGCCAAGAGAAGGAAATGTCATATAAATTATATATATATATATATATATTTTATATATATATGTATATATATATATATATATATATATATATATATATATATATATATATATATATATATATATATGCATACAAAACAATATAACTAAAAGAGATTTGGCCGGGCATACTTGCACCGAAAAGCACGTTCGCGTAAGTATGCATGTTGCGGAGATCGCACTACAGTGGGGATAAGGGAAAATTCCCTTTTCCCCACTGTAGTGTGACCTCGGAGTGAGAATATTTAAGTAGGGGGGTGTGGGGGGTGCAGAGGGGCTTGTCCCCCAGCAAAATCATAAAAGTAGTGTTTTATTTTATTTTTTTTTAAACACACTTTAAAGAAAGTGCTTTGTCGGTGAAAGCGCTTTCGTTAAAGTGTGTTCGGTGATTGTGGATTCGGACTATTGAACTTTTGTTCAATAGTCCTAGATCTGTATGTATATATATATATATATATATATATATATACAAAAAGCTGGTACAGCTGATCGAAAATCAGCTGATCATAAGTACTGGCTTTTTGTCAGTATGAAATTACGGTACAGTGGAGAATGGAGAATTTGCCTTTTCTCACTGTTTTGTAATCTCAGAAATGGTATATAACAGTGATGGTGAACCTATGACACCCATGTCAAGGGTGACACACCACGAAGTTTGGCTTACACACCAGCGTTCACCAACACCAGAGTTACCAAAGAAACTGAATGAACAAAAATACAAGAAATATGTGACTCTGCACTTATCTATTAAAACTCAGTGACAAAAAATCATTAATTGACATTAATCAAATCAAATGCAATGTGTTCCATATTTTTTCAGTTCAATTCAAAATTACTATTAAAAGTAGGGTAATTTTTTGGTGCACTGTTTTAAGCCCAATTATCTGTGCACATATGATTTTCTCTATTGTAAGACACTGATTCTTCTTTTACTTTTATAATACATAGCAACACACATGATTGGACTGTATTTTTTAAATAAATGAAAATGTAAAGAATTGTGGCTTGGGGTGGGGGTGGGGTGACACGCCAGCAGAGTCAAGACAGGCATTTTCCAAATTTTTGACATGCAGAGCCCAAAAGGGTCGCCATCACTGGTATATAGTATTAGTAGGGAGTGTGGGGGGTAAAGGGTGACTTGCTCCCCCCAAAATTATTGTTTTTAAGTTTTTTTTTTTATTTTATCAATTGTTTGGTGATTGACAAGTTGTGCTCAATCACAGATCGATTTCATAAGGTGAAATTTTGATGGATGGTCATCCAGCCATACGTCCATATATATATATATATATATATATAGAGAGAGAGAGAGAGAGAGAGATATTCACACACATATATATATTATATATATATATATATATATATATATATATATATATATATATATATATATATGGTTCTACCTCACATAAACGAAACCCCAAAATACCGACAACGCAATCACCGAAACCACATAACCGACAGTACAAAAACACGAAATCCCACATGCCCGACAACTAAATAACCGATGGTACACAAACACGAAACCTCATACACTGCACACACCACAATCAACAAACAAAACACATTCCCCGTCCAAAAACCACATACACAACACAAGCACACCAAAATCCCTACAAACCCACACTAAACCTCACATACACAACTACCTACAACCCTAACCCAAACCCTAACCCTAAGGTCCGTCACTACCGCACACTTACCTGGCCCGCTCCCTAACCCTAACATACTTATCCCGCCCCTAACCCAAACACAATCACTACCGCACACTTACCTGACCTGCTCCCTAACC